>NC_086320.1:208665774-208960774 GCF_036172605.1 Pelobates fuscus | reverse complement strand
TTATGGTGTTCTATTGCAAGCATTCTACCCTTAGGCAATAATGGAGTCCTCACTACCACTCCACCCATACACCTGATAAATACTGCCATCATTTTATTAATTTGCCCCTGACACTGAGCCACTGTGGCCGGGTCTTTAGCATGTTATCAGTGAAACCGAAACCATCTCGGACCACACCGCCAGCTCCTCATCCCTCTTCATCCATCTAACCAATTCCTTTTTTGGGACCATGCCCAGATCATTACCTCCAGTGTGGATTACCAGTACATCCGGAATGGTGCCCCTTGCCACCCTCTGGAAAATTTCCCCACTAATGCCTTACCAACCAAAACCCTAAAAACCAAACCGCTCCAGTGATACCAACTCCAGAGGAAAGTCCAGCTGCACTCTTTGTTTCCAAACTGCGTCTCTCTTCTGTGCCCAGTAGATGTAAGAGTGGCCCACCAACCAGGCCACCCAACCTGAAAAAAAACATAATCAATGCCAAGGCATAACACCAAAAACCACCCCACAAAACCACGCCCCTTAAGCCAAATATTCGGGTTGTGAGTAGGACTTAAACCGTACTGACTCCCACCTACCTGTACGTTTCACCAGTTCCTCACCTAAACCCAAGCGGGACGCCTCTGTCGCCGGCCCTATCCAGAAAGAATGGTTCCCAAACTGCGTGGGATCCAAACCCAACTTCGAAAAGCCCATCCGAAAAAATTGGAACCGCGACAGAGTGGATCCATCCCCTTGTACCAGAAAACAACCCAGGATATCCGGGTGAAGCTCCATGTAGTGTGATGCACATGAAACTGGGCATACTCCTGACCCAGGCAGAGAAAATAGCGTTACCACACAACCTTTACCAAATACATCCGTTTTAGTACGGCTCAACCGAATCACTACCTTATCGGTCCGTAAGTCGATGTCCCACCAGTTCACCACTCCAAAAGGCCCTGAAGAACGCTCACGAAAAGGCAACCAAGAATAACCCAACCTCAAAAGGAGAGAAACACACCACCGGCAGCACACCCACTAAGCGCTGCAGGACCTCAAAAGATACCGGCCTTCTAGTATCGACCGATTTCTTACCTCTCCAAAAGCCCCGCAAGGCTTGACGAATGAGAATATGTTTCGTCATGTCGTCCCATCCATTCAACTTGAAAAGAAACACCAATGCAGCCATATTCCTGTCGATCACAGATGGAGACAAACGCTTTGCAAACAAGCGGCAGAGGAACCACAGTAAGATATCTAACCGTCCCTCACTTGACTGGGACACCCCCTTGTAACCTTCCGCCTCGTCCCAGGCATCCCAAACATTTACATAAGCAGCCCACACGCCGGGTGCTAGGGAATTCTTTATAAATCCTCCAAGCATGACGTCCCGAGCTGCCACATCACCTCCGGACAGGCCTGTCATTCCTTTTGCGCCCCGGGAGCTTCCATCCGAAACCTGTCCCACTGTGAACGAGACAAGAGGCTGATGCTTCATGTAAGAAGACCCGTCTGTTGAAGTCTCATAGAAACGATTCCCAGACCCATAAATCTTCCTTCATGGGCTCCGAGACCCTGACAAAGTGATGCAGAGACCGGACCCCACAAAGTACCCTCACCATGGGAATTACCCTACACACAAAGTTCAGACTGCAGTTCTCTCAACGTAACCTTTTTGGATCCCCGAACTGTCATCACGAGCTCCCGAAGCACAACCAACCTATCCATAGGCAGCTGACATTCCCCAGCCACCGAATCAATCTCCAACCCAAGAAAAAGAGACAGGTTGTAGGGTCCACCATTTTGTCGACTGCCAAATCTTTTCCTTTATGTCCGATTTTAGATGACAACCCAAAGGCCCAGCGAATGACATGTGTACAGTCAGCCTGGCTACTTCAGGGATCTCGCCCGACAACTCTGCATGCTCGCTGACCACCGCCGATGTCCCTGACCAGAGTGAAGTCACCGTCATCCCACCCCGAACACTGCCCACCACAGCCCCCAGAACTGTTGGAGCTACCCCATTCCAACCTGTAAGCGGACCCCACACCTGACTAAAATGTGACTCCTGTGTATCCTCGACAGCCTAAGAGTTTAGAAAGGACCTCAAGCTAACCAAGTGTTTCCCAAAGTGTAGTGCAGAAGAAGATTCACCACCAGCACTCCCTGTTGTCGAAGACCGCGGGGCCGCTGTCCTTCCATCCACCTTGATAGGTTCATCATAACTTCTTCATCCAGCCGCCTGGTCCTGCCTCAGGACCATAGGAGAAGGAGTTGCTGACCTGCGGGAAGAAGACAACCTGGGTAGTCTGTTCGTAAGAGCCCCAACTCGTCCATCCTCACCACATTCCCGACCAAAGTCCCTGTCCCTGGCAGGGCCGGACTGGCCCACCGGGATACCAGGAAATTTCCTGGTGGGCCGTCGGCACCTGGGGCAGGGTAGCCACCTGGGTCTGCTCCCCAGCGTGCAGCTTAACGTCATATTCCAGCTCCGGTCTCATTCAGCAGCGCGCGAGGGCGGGAGAGCAGAGACAGCGCAGTTCCCCCAGCGGCTGCCAGCAGACCTCCCCCAGCGGCCGCCAGCACCGGTGCTCCAGCACAGACAGCCATCTGCACTGCACGACCCCCTGGCAGGTAGGAGTAATGTGTGTCAGTGTGAGTTTGTCTGTCTGTTATGGTGTGCCTGTCTGTCTGTTATGGTGTGTCTGTCTGTCTGTGTCATGGTGTCTGTATGTCTGGTGTGTGTGTCTGTCTGTCTGTGCCATGGTGTCTGTCTGTCTGTGTCATGGTGTGTGTGTCTGTCTGTCTGTCTGTGTCATGGTGTGTGTGTCTGTCTGTCTGGTGTGTGTGTCTGTCTGTCTGTGTCATGGTGTCTGTCTGTCTGGTGTGTGTGTCTGTCTGTGTCATGGTGTCTGTCTGTCTGTGTCATGGTGTGTGTGTCTGTCTGTGTCATGGTGTGTGTGTGTGTGTCTGTCTGTCTGGTGTGTGTGTCTGTCTGTCTGTGTCATGGTGTCTGTCTGTCTGGTGTGTGTGTCTGTCTGTCTGTGTCATGGTGTCTGTCTGTCTGTGTGTGTCATGGTGTGTGTGTCTGTCTGTCTGGAGTGTGTGTGTGTGTGTTTGTCTGTCTGTGTCATGGTGTCTGTCTGTATGGTGTGTGTGTCTGTCTGTCTGTCTGTGCCATGGTGTCTGTCTGTATGGTGTGTGTGTGTTTGTCTGTGTCATGGTGTCTCTGTCCGTCATGGTGTGTGCGTCTGTCCATCATGGGGTGTGGGTCTGTCTGTGTCATGGTGTGTGTGTGGGTCTGTCTGTGTCATGGTCTGTCTGTGCCATGGTCTGTCATGGTGTGTGTGTGTGTCTGTCTGTGCCATGGTGTCTGTCTGTATGGTGTGTGTGTCTGTCTGTCTCTGCCATGGTGTCTGTCTGTATGGTGTGTGTGTGTGTGTATGTCTGTCTGTGTCATGGTGTGTGTGTTTGTCTGTGTCATGCTGTGTCTGTCCGTCATGGTGTGTGTGTCTGTCTGTCATGGGGTGTGTGTCTGTCTGTGTCATGGTGTGTGTGTCATGGTATATGTGTCTGTCTGTGTCATGGTGTGTGTGTCTGTCTGTCTGTACCATGGTGTATGTCTGTATGGTGTGCTTGTGTGTGTGTGTCTGTCTGTCATGGTGTGTGTGTGTGTCTGTGTGGCATGGTGTGTGTGTCTGTCTGTCCGTCATGGTGTGTGTGTCTGTCTGTGTCATGGTGTGTGTGTGTGTGGGTCTGTCTGTGTCATGGTCTGTCTATGTCATGGGCTGTCATGGTGTGTGTATCTGTCATGGTATATGTGTTTCTGTGTCTGTCATGGTGTATATGTGTGTTTAAAAATAGTGTTTTGGCTCACCTTTTTTTTCCCCATGCAGCGTGCTGGTCTCCCCTCGACTGGCCCTGCCTCTATGGCTGAGATAATCAAGCTTGATGATCTCAGCCAATCCAATGCTTTGCCATTGGATTGACTGCAAAACGTTACACCAATCAGCATCTCCTCATAGAGATGCATTAAATCAATGTATCTCTATGGGGAACGTTCAGCACCTACAGAGTGTGGAGGCCCTGAATGTAGGTGCACTGACACAGGAAGCACCTCTAGTGACCGTCTGAGTGACTGTCACTAGCGGTGTCACTTTGAAGCAATGTAAACACTGCCTTTTCTCTGAAAAGTCAGTGTTTACATTGAAAAGCCTGTAGGGACATGCTATAGACACCAGTACCACTACATTAAGCTGTGTGTGTGCGTCTGCTAGTGAGTGAGCTTGCTTGCATGTGTGTGCCTGCTAGTGAGTGAGCTTGTGTTTTTATGTCAATGAGCTCATGTATATCAGTGAGATTGTTTGTCTATGAGGCTGTGTATCAGTGAGCTTGTGTGTGTCATTGAGATGTCAGTGAGATTGTCTGTGTCTGCCTGTGAGTATGCTTACTGTATAATTAAACGTTTTACTCTCAAAGGACCAATATTTTATATTAGAAAAAGCAATATATATATATATATATATATATTACTCAATCATCTGTCATGGCAAGACATAGCCTTACATATTACACGCGACAATATATGGCGCAGTGACTTATGGGGCTGGCATAATTTTTTTTTCCAGGGCTGCTTTGTATCCCCAGTCCGGCCCTGGTCCCCGGCTGCCTGGCCCAACTGGCCATACGGTGGAAGCCTACCCTTCCGATAACTCCTGTCAGGCACTGCTCCGGCTCCTTGTCCTATCCTCGGATGAAGTTGAACGCCCCCTGCTGTAATGCCTCACCGAAGGGCTCCTGTCCCTGCTGCACCGATCCGCTGTGGACCATCTATCCTCACTGCGCCTGGTCCTATCCCTGGAACACTCCCGAACAATCGCCTGGCCTGGGACACCCATTGATCCGCTATCCCTTGTCTTAGAGCAGTGCTCCCTGCGCCCCTGGACAGCCTGACTCCTCCAATCCGGCCTATCCACCTGGCCACCATGCAGCTGTATGCATTTTTTCCCACCTGACCCCGCGCGGGCTGTGCTGCACCTTCCAGGCCTTGTTTGGGCCCCATACCCCCCACCTGCCTGGGGCCTCCGTAGTGGACAACCCCGATCCAGCTCTCACACCGCCGACCGCCGCTTCGGCCACGCGGCCTGCTCTGGGTCCATCTGCCGCAGAAGCAGCTCCTGGGGATGGGCTCCTCTTCCTCCTCCGCGCCGGTGCTGATCCGGGGCCCAAACATTGGGGAGGCCTTGTCCTCCGCGCGGTCATCCCTCCGAACCCACCGCAGGCCCACCCGAAGGCCCAAGGGATGCCTTCTGTCTGCCGATCCATCTGAAAGAGAAAGAAAAGACCTACCCAAACCCAAGAGACAACTGACAGGCAAGTTTAGGTTTAGTTAAGATGGCCACTTCATAAGATGGCTGGTATAAATACTCTCATCGTAACTCTGCCCTACCCAGCTTGCTAGCTGTCACTCAAATTCCTTTGGCTGTTATGCCTATCTCCTGGCTCTGTAAAGGCTCACTCCCCTAGCTGCGCTGATCCATGGGCCTGAGGTGTACATACAGGGATCGCAGGGCTCGCGGCTGCGACCGGGCCCGGCCCACCAGGGGGCCCGGCCGCCCTGTGACCCGGTATGTACCCACTGGGCCAGCCTCTTCTCCTGGGGGTCCCAGGAGCCAGCCACCTCAGGGCCCCCCCGAGGCTGGCCCTGGTGCACCCGGCTGGCGGGCGCATGAGGGAGCACTCTCCCTGGCTGAGTGCTTCCTCTTCAGCTCCCGCACGCACCGCCCTGATGCCGGAGCCGGAAGATGACGTCATCTTCCGGTGCCGGCATCCCTACGCGGCGCACGAGGGAGCTGAAGAGTAGGCACTCAGCCAGGGAGAGTGCTCCCACGTGCGCCCGCCAGCCTGTCTGCCTGCCGGGCGCGCGGGGGATCCCCAGGGAATCCCCTCAGTTCTCCCACAGGTAAGGAGGCTGGGGGGATTAAATAAAAAAAGTGTGTGTGTGAGTGTGTGTGTTTTAGTGTGTGTGTGTTAGTGTGTGTGTGTTAGTGTTAGTGTGTGTGTGTGTTAGTGTGTGAGTGTTAGTGTGTGTGTGTTAGTGTTTGTGTGTTAGTGTTAGTGTGTTAGTGTGTGTGAGTGTTAGAGTGTGTGTGAATGTTAGTGTGTGTTAGAGTGTGTGTGAATGTTAGTGTGTTAGTGTTAGTGTGTGTGTGTTAGTGTGTGTGTGTGTTAGTGTGTGTGTGTGTGTGTTAGTGTGTGTGTCTGCTAGTGAGTGTCAGTGAGTGTGTCTGTTATTGAGTGTGTGTCTGCTAGTGAGTGTCAGTGACTGTGTCACTGTGTGTGTCTGTTACTGAGTGTGTTTGTGTGAGTCTGTTAGTGAGTGTGTGTTTGTCAGTGAGAGTGTATGTTTTGTAAGTGAGTGTGTATGTATATCTGTCGCTGAGTGTGTCTCTGTCAGTAAATGTGTGTGTCTGTTAGCTAGTGTGTATGCGTCTGTTTGTGAGAGTGTGTTTGTGTGTCTTCAGCACTTAACTTTCTCCAGCGCAGGACTCCCTTGGCGCTGGGGATTCCTCCGCCTCTCAGCTCCGAATGCGCATGCGCGGCAAGAGCCGTGCGCGCATTCAAACCGCCCCATAGGAAAGCATTACTCAATGCTTTCCTATGGACATTCAGTGTCTTCTCACTGTGATTTTCACAGTGAGAATCGCGGAAGCTCCTCTAGCGACTGTCAATGAGACAGCCACTAGAGGCTGGATTAACCCTCAGTAAAACATAGCAGTTTCTCTGAAACTGCTATGTTTTCAGCTGCAGGGTTAAAACTAGAGGGACCTGGCACCCAGACCACTTCATTGAGCTGATGTGATCTGGGTGTCTGTAGTGGTCCTTTAAGTGTGTGTGCATCTGCATGCACTGGCGTACATACCGCGGTCGCAGGGGTCATAGCCATGTGTTGCGGCTCCGGCCCGCGCAGAGTAAGGATCACAGATCAATTTTCGCACCGGGCCCCATGGGTCATGTATACGCCACTGCCAAGGGCTACATTTTTAGCAATGCCATAATGCCAGCAGAATGTGTATAACATGTCTATATTTGGATGTAATGCCCACATACAGTACAGTAGTTTTATAAACCATTTATATTTTATAGGTACTTGCAAACTACCATGGTAGCTCATATGGTATTATTCATCAGTGTTCTTCCTTCTTTGATTGTTAAGATGATTTAATAAAGCTTCTTACTCATTTAAAATATGTTAATAAAGCTTCTCATTCAAAGGTTAATACAGCATGGGACGTATAGGAGCAGAATAAAGACCTGGCAGATAAATTTGTATTTGCTGAATGAAAGATAATTCTGAAGTGAAAAATATGGTAAATAGACTAAAAATGGATGGATATATGCTTAGGATCTTATTATGACTATATAAAAAACATGTAACAGTATATCTTGAACAATTTACAAGATCCAAACTCAATAGCTTTTTACTATTTCAATCAATATCTTCTTAGTTTTATTGTTGGCAGTTCAAACTCAGGTCATCTCCCTAAGTAAATTTCACTTTCCCATTTATTCTGCATCAACTTTTTGCAAAAGATCTTCATGTCACAATCTGTATATATCAGGTTATTAGATTTGCTCTTTAAGTAAAAACTTAAAGAGATGCTTTAGTCATTAAAACAACTTTAACTACCCAACGCAGTTTTGGTGTATAGATCATATCTCAATTCTTTGTCATTTACGATTTAAATCATGTTTGTTTTTGTTTAAGCAGCCCTACCCACACATCCCCTAGATGTGACTGACACAGCCTGCATGAAAGAAAGGTTACATTTTCAAATAGATGTTAACTTACTTTAGAAGTCTCCAGCTCTGTAAATGTAACTTTAATCACACGCAGGGGACTCCTGCAAGCTCTAGTAAGCTATTAAAAGGAGCAGGAGATATGAAATTCTAAATTAAACAGACTGTGCAATAAATAAAGGAGTGTAAACATTAGATGTCTCTTTACAGGAAGTGTTTATTAAGACTATGCAAGTCAAAAGCAGCGAGGTGTGACTAAGGATGCATAAACAAAGGGATTTAACTCCTAAAGGGCAGATAATTGAGCAGTGAGTCTGCAAGGTCATTTGATATACACCAAAACCATTTCATTAAGCTAAAGTTTTTTGTGACTACAGTGTCCCTTTAACCCCTTAAGGGCAGAGGACGTATGAGGTATGTCCGACAAAAAAACGTTCCTTAAGGACCGCGGAGGAACCTCATATGTCCGCAGCTAATTTGAGCGGTGGAAACGATCGTGATCGCTTCCAGCCTTTCTATGGGTATTGCACGATGCCTCGATGTCGAAGCATCTTAAAATACCTCCCTCACTGCCTGGCACCCGAATGATCGCTCCCCTGGAGCGATCACTTCTGTGTTTCCTCACGTGGTGCCCGGGAGTGTAGAACAGAGCATTGGAAGCCATAAGACAGGTTTCCGATGCTCTGCCTGTACTGAGTGTTTTGAGGGGTTAAGGGGATAACTGCCATTCCCCCACAGTGATTGGTCTTCTTCTGAGGGGGGACTGTCTGGACTCAGCCAAGACAGTCCCCCCTCTGCAATTTAGGATACCCAGGGGCCATGTGACCACTCTAAAAGAGCGGTCACAAGCCGCAATAGGTGTCCACAGTGCTGCCAGCAGGGGGACTGCCTGAACTGACAGACAGTCCCTCTGCTGGTGAAAAAAGTTTTTAAAAAAGTAAAAAAAATTAAAAAAAATAAAGTTAATACATTAAAATATTCTTAATATAATACACTTCTTCGTAAAAGTGTATCCATTAAACTGTTAATAGCTCCAGACTGATTCCTCTCTTGAAACTGTCATTAGTCTAATACTATCCTTACCTTTTGTGTCACTTTACTAGCATGTGAGCTCATTGAGCAGGGCACTCAACCCCCTGCGGAATTTGTTGGCGCTATATAAATAATAACATAACATAATACCTATATATAATATGTATATAATTAACGAAAGAAATGGCAGCACTCACGGTCTTCAATAAAATGTCTTTATTTGCAAGATTAAAAAGTGAGATCAAGTGGGATCAACGTTTCAGTCTTTTTCAGGACGTTCATCAGGATCAATAAGGTACATACATATAGGCTCACTATATATAGGAGATATAAATTAGGAAATAGACTCACCCTGGGTGGTTTATACTTAACTGTTTACCTGGGTGGTCTATACTTACCTGTTTGTAGTCTATATATTTTACTCACCCCACTGTCATATGATAGTCTTCGTTCCTTGCCCAATGCCCTAATATGTATGAGCTTGAAGGTGAAGACACTCCTCCTCTTTCTAAAGTGCATGGCACCTTGTTATTGTTTTTTATGTAACTATAGTTACCAACGATGGGATGCCGCCTTACCATGGCAACGCTCACACTGTCATGTACACACGATGCATGTCAACTCTGGGGGTGGACCTCTTGTCACACATGCGCACAGTTCTCGGTAGAACGCCGACGGACATGAACTGCACCTGGGGTGAGTCTATTTCCTAATTTATCCAGAAAAAAATAGAAAAAAATGGGATCCGTGTGAAAATGTGTGTAAAAGGGAATAAACACCACCTCCACATTGATCCCATGCACAAGGAGGGCACTCCAGCAATGCCTTTGATACTAGCAACAGAAACAAAAAAGCAAAAATTCACAAACTGTATATAGTTCTGACTGGAGATAAAGATGTAGGCACCAAAGCATCCAGTGGTATGGAACAATGTAACCAGAGGGAGGCCACTAAATATCTGAAATAACAGAAAGTATCAACACAAAAATAAACTAACTTCAAATAATAAAAAATACCGAACTAGCCTTATAAGGCTACTCCCATGCCTAAGTAAGTGAGGAGATAAAGTTACTAAACACCTGATTCTGCAATCTACATGTAAGCTTTATTAGTCCTGGCCATTTAATGCCTAGGGTGTTAGTACATCTCCACTTAGTACATATGGTATAGAGTTCAATGGACACAAAAATGTAAATCAAACTATACTGAGCCAAAGTACAGCCATATTTCCAAGTAAGTTTCAAAGTGCCCTATTATGGCTGCATATAAAAGGCCACGTAGATGCAAGTACAACATCTATCATATAGCTGAGCAGGACAGTCCCTATGTATATAGAATTAGGATCCTAAGAACCATAAAGAGGCAGTGCCATTAAAGACATCATACAGGGTCAAGAGGCCTAAGGTGCAAAAACAATTTATAATAGAGTAGATAAATGTTAATAAATCAGTGGGTAAAAAATAGACTGTACATAATTATACAAAATTACAGATCAATAATACAGCGGAAAACAAATTCTGAGGATCTAGAGAAGCTAAATGGATACATAGATATTAACCAAAGCAATAATAAATCAGCGCGTGGTGCCCATAAATACAGTGTCAGTCCACAAAAGAGGGCATCTAATCCGAGATGAATGAGGTGTACGAGAAGCCTTCATTAAAGCCCAATGGTGACAGGGTTTTTAATATATACATCCAGAAGCTCTCTCTTTGTAGGAGCTTCCTGTCCAAATCACCCTTCCCTGGCCCCAGAGTAACTTTCTCTATGCCACTGAAAAGTAGTCCAGACAAGGAACCCCCATGGTAGAGTTTTAGGTGCTTGGAAATGGGGGTATAAACATGTTGCAATGGATTAACAGAGTTTACATGCTCCTAAATTCTCAATCTAAATGCACGGAGTGTCTTACCCACATATTGTTTTTGACAGCTGCACTTGAGAAGGTAAATCAATTCCTTCGTTTGGCAGTTGAAAAAGGAGTGGGTTATAAAGCTCTCTGTCTGCGTAGAGTTGGAAAGTTTGCAGAGTGTCTCTGTATGAGAGAGTGGTTACAGTATCCCAGTGAGTAATATAAATTATGATAGATGCTCTTACACCTTTGTGAGTTTTCCCTTAATCCTCACAGCAAGCAGACATATACATACAATACAAGGTGGAGTATCTTTCTTATTTTGATTCTAAAACAATTCTTGGACAGGTATCAACCTAAAAATAAAATATAAAAAGACAAATAATAGTGCAATATAGCCAATTTCAAACAGTAAAGTGCAGTAATGGATGGAAAAGCACTCACAAGCGCATAGCCATTAAATAAGGCTCAAACATGCCTTACACCTCCTGCACTGGTAGGTGCCCCTAGCGGGGGATCTAAGCCAAGTAGGGTCCATTGAGGGAGTCTTAAGGTGACTCAGGACCCAAATGTCCCTAAGATTACGCCCCCATCTCGCTGTCATGGAGACGTATGAAGGGATGACCTGATGGACATGTTGATCATGATGGAGTAAGGGCCATAATCGTTCAAGTATGCCTTTGACTGTATACCATCCTGCATTAAAGTTCCCTATACATCTGATCGTTTCTCTAGTTGGTATGGTAAGCAGAGGTTCCCTTAGAAGGTCTGACCTATCCGACAGGAGTGCCCTTTTGTACGCCATTTTAGGGCATCTGTTCGGATAGCCTTTGCTTTTGAACTGGGATTGCAGAACCTTAGCCTTAGTTTTGAAGTCTTCCGTAGACGAACAATTGTGTCATAAACGGAGGTATTGTCCTACCGGTATTCCTTTCTTCAGGGCCCGAGGGTAGTAACTACTCTAGTCCAAGAAGCTATTGGTGGCGGTAGGTTTACGGAAAAGAGGGTGGTAGTTAACCTATTTTCCTGATTCACATAAATGGTGATATCAAGGAAGTTAAGTTCCTGTCCTCCTATCTCAGATGTGAGTTTCAGATTGATGTTATTCTGGTTCAGGATATTGACAAATTAAAGGGAGGCCATCTCAGTACAAGTCCAAATGATAAGCACATCATCGATGTAGCATTTCCAAAGTTGGATGTGATTGGTATAGTACGCTAGTTCATTGCTGAACACTATAGTTTTTCCCCACCAGCCCAGGTGGAGGTTGGCATATGAGGGGGCACAAGGCGTCCCCATAGCTGTCCCCCTTGCCCTGGAACAGAAAATAATTATGTGCCAAGATAAACTGCATAAGATTCTTGACAAACTGATTGTGAGTTTGGACAGATGGGTTCCGTTTATCAAGGGATGACATTATATGGTTGAGTCCTTTTTTGTTTGGGATGGAACTATAGAGGGACTCAACATCCATACTATAGAGGATGGCATTCTCTGAAACTTGTAAGTTTTCCACAACATTCAAGATTTGCTTGGTGTCTCTAAGGTATGATGGTTAGTTCTCAACTATTTCCCTTAGGACCTGATCAACATAAACACTGATGTTTTGTGTCAAATTATTTTTCCAGAAACAATAGGTCTGCCAGCCAGTATGGATTGTTTCTTGTGAATCTTTGGGAGTGCGTAGAACGTGGCTATTGTGGGGTTATTGATGAGCATAAAATTGTACTCATCTCTGGTTATTAATACAGACTCTAGGGCCTCATATTAATACAGACTCTTGGAGCCATTTGAGTTCCAGTTGGTATCTTCTAGTTGGATCTGCACTCAGAATATCGTAAGTGTCTGAATCCCCAACCAAGCGTAGTGACATCTTAATATATTGACTCCTATCCATTACCACCACATTCCCTCCCTTGTCCGAGGGCTTAATCACCAATGATTCATTCTGGCTCAGATTTTGCAATGCTTTGCGTTCGCTCACATCTAGACTGCTACAAGGTTTAAGTAAAATGTCACTTTTCATAATTTTGTCAATACCTGCACAGGTTAATTCAACAAATAAATCAATATACTTAAATTCAGTCAAATGAGGAGTAAATTTACTCTTAAATTTCAGTTTGGTGCTGCTGTTTGGGTGCTGCTGTTTTGTCTTGTCTATCATTATCTGTGAGATGGTCTACTAGGGCATCTAATATTGCTACATCTGATGCTTCAAGACCAAGGTTTTTTGCACGTTTTTTCATCCTTCAGGCAGTGAAACTTGTGCAAAGCATGCTTCCTTGCGAATAGGTGTATGTCCCTTGTCCAGTTGAACTTGTCAAATTCCGGCACTGGGACAAAGGACAGACCCCTACTCAAAATATGTGATTCTGGGATGGAAAGTTCATATGAGGAGAGATTAAAAACCTTCTTACTAGAGTCATCTAATATTTTCTGCGTCTGTTGTATTGGGATCTCATGCGGCTTCTCGTTAGAGCAGGTGTATTTTCCTCTAGGTTCCGTGGTCCTAAAAAAGAAACCCCTTTCCTTAGGATACCTTTGGGATTTAGAGTTGTAACTGGAAGGGCATCAGGGTTCAAATCTGACTCCGAGCCACTAGTCCCATACTCAGAGGTGGAAAATTGGTCAGAGTCAGTTCGTCTATTTCTCCTGGTTTTCTTATAAACATTGCCAGTCTTAAAATCCCGGGAATCTCTAACAAATTTGGAATGTTTTCAAACTTTAATAGATCATTGAAATTTTTCCAGTTGGTTCTGCAGTTTACTCTCCAGGGCAGCAAAATTTGTTTCATCTTTGAATTTTTGTATCTTAACAATCTCCTCCTCTACTTCTTTATTTACCCTTTCTAATCTCCTCTTCTCAAACTTAGACAGAACATCCATGAACCTCTTTGAGCAATTACCTGCTGCTTCCTCCCACTCGTCAATAAATTCCTTTTTCCTCAATATGTGAGGCAGGGGCATTCTGGACACGTAAACCTCTGGGGATTAGGTCTTTCCTAAGGTAATTTTCAAGGGACGCTGCTTCCCAATCTGTTTTGATTTGCTGTTTAAATAAATTGCCTAGGCCATTAAATGCCGCCGTAATGTCCCTATTGTTGTTTGGATTTCTTATGGTCTGATCAGAGAATACTGAATCTACGTTAGTACAAAAAGTGTTCATCCTAGATCGATCGGACAGAAAACCCGCCATTGCAGGACTGGCACTGAGAGTGCAAAAGGTATTTAAACCTATTATAACAGAGAGTGGTTACAGTATCCCAGTGAGTAATATAAATTATGATAGATGCTCTTACACCTTTGTGAGTTTTCCCTTAATCCTCACAGCAAGCAGACATATACATACAATACAAGGTGGAGTATCTTTCTTATTTTGATTCTAAAACAATTCTTGGACAGGTATCAACCTAAAAATAAAATATAAAAAGACAAATAATAGTGCAATATAGCCAATTTCAAACAGTAAAGTGCAGTAATGGATGGAAAAGCACTCACAAGCGCATAGCCATTAAATAAGGCTCAAACATGCCTTACACCTCCTGCACTGGTAGGTGCCCCTAGCGGGGGATCTAAGCCAAGTAGGGTCCATTGAGGGAGTCTTAAGGTGACTCAGGACCCAAATGTCCCTAAGATTACGCCCCCATCTCGCTGTCATGGAGACGTATGCAGGGATGACCTGATGGACATGTTGATCATGATGGAGTAAGGGCCATAATCGTTCAAGTATGCCTTTGACTGTATACCATCCTGCATTAAAGTTCCCTATACATCTGATCGTTTCTCTAGTTGGTATGGTAAGCAGAGGTTCCCTTAGAAGGTCTGACCTATCCGACAGGAGTGCCCTTTTGTACGCCATTTTAGGGCATCTGTTCGGATAGCCTTTGCTTTTGAACTGGGATTGCAGAACCTTAGCCTTAGTTTTGAAGTCTTCCGTAGACGAACAATTGTGTCATAAACGGAGGTATTGTCCTACCGGTATTCCTTTCTTCAGGGCCAGAGGGTAGTAACTACTCTAGTCCAAGAAGCTATTGGTGGCGGTAGGTTTACGGAAAAGAGGGTGGTAGTTAACCTATTTTCCTGATTCACATAAATGGTGATATCAAGGAAGTTAAGTTCCTGTCCTCCTATCTCAGATGTGAGTTTCAGATTGATGTTATTCTGGTTCAGGATATTGACAAATTAAAGGGAGGCCATCTCAGTACAAGTCCAAATGATAAGCACATCATCGATGTAGCATTTCCAAAGTTGGATGTGATTGGTATAGTACGCTAGTTCATTGCTGAACACTATAGTTTTTCCCCACCAGCCCAGGTGGAGGTTGGCATATGAGGGGGCACAAGGCGTCCCCATAGCTGTCCCCCTTGCCCTGGAACAGAAAATAATTATGTGCCAAGATAAACTGCATAAGATTCTTGACAAACTGATTGTGAGTTTGGACAGATGGGTTCCGTTTATCAAGGGATGACATCATATGGTTGAGTCCTTTTTTGTTTGGGATGGAACTATAGAGGGACTCAACATCCATACTATAGAGGATGGCATTCTCTGAAACTTGTAAGTTTTCCACAACATTCAAGGTTTGCTTGGTGTCTCTAAGGTATGATGGTTAGTTCTCAACTATTTCCCTTAGGACCTGATCAACATAAACACTGATGTTTTGTGTTAAATTATTTTTCCAGAAACAATAGGTCTGCCAGCCAGTATGGATTGTTTCTTGTGAATCTTTGGGAGTGCGTAGAACGTGGCTATTGTGGGGTTATTGATGAGCATAAAATTGTACTCATCTCTGGTTATTAATACAGACTCTAGGGCCTCATATTAATACAGACTCTTGGAGCCATTTGAGTTCCAGTTGGTATCTTCTAGTTGGATCTGCACTCAGAATATCGTAAGTGTCTGAATCCCCAACCAAGCGTAGTGACATCTTAATATATTGACTCCTATCCATTACCACCACATTCCCTCCCTTGTCCGAGGGCTTAATCACCAATGATTCATTCTGGCTCAGATTTTGCAATGCTTTGCGTTCGCTCACATCTAGACTGCTACAAGGTTTAAGTAAAATGTCACTTTTCATAATTTTGTCAATACCTGCACAGGTTAATTCAACAAATAAATCAATATACTTAAATTCAGTCAAATGAGGAGTAAATTTACTCTTAAATTTCAGTTTGGTGCTGCTGTTTTGGTGCTGCTGTTTTGTCTTGTCTATCATTATCTGTGAGATGGTCTACTAGGGTATCTAATATTGCTACATCTGATGCTTCAAGACCAAGGTTTTTTGCACGTTTTTTCATCCTTCAGGCAGTGAAACTTGTGCAAAGCATGCTTCCTTGCGAATAGGTGTATGTCCCTTGTCCAGTTGAACTTGTCAAATTCCGGCACTGGGACAAAGGACAGACCCCTACTCAAAATATGTGATTCAGGGATGGAAAGTTCATATGAGGAGAGATTAAAAACCTTCTTACTAGAGTCATCTAATATTTTCTGCGTCTGTTGTATTGGGATCTCATGCGGCTTCTCGTTAGAGCAGGTGTATTTTCCTCTAGGTTCAGTGGTCCTAAAAAAGAAACCCCTTTCCTTAGGATACCTTTGGGATTTAGAGTTGTAACTGGAAGGGCATCAGGGTTCAAATCTGACTCCGAGCCACTAGTCCCATACTTAGAGGTGGAAAATTGGTTAGAGTCAGTTCGTCTATTTCTCCTGGTTTTCTTATAAACATTGCCAGTCTTAAAATCCCGGGAATCTCTAACAAATTTGGAATGTTTTCAAACTTTAATAGATCATTGAAATTTTTCCAGTTGGTTCTGCAGTTTACTCTCCAGGGCAGCAACATTTGTTTCATCTTTGAATTTGTGTATCTTAACAATCTCCTCCTCTACTTCTTTATTTACCCTTTCTAATCTCCTCTTCTCAAACTTAGACAGAACATCCATGAACCTCTTTGAGCAATTACCCGCTGCTTCCTCCCACTCATCAATAAATTCCTTTTTCCTCAATATGTGAGGCAGGGGCATTCTGGACACGTAAACCTCTGGGGATTAGGTCTTTCCTAAGGTAATTTTCAAGGGACACTGCTTCCCAATCTGTTTTGATTTGCTGTTTAAATAAATTGCCTAGGCCATTAAATGCCGCCGTAATGTCCCTATTGTTGTTTGGATTTCTTATGGTCTGATCAGAGAATACTGAATCTACGTTAGTACAAAAAGTGTTCATCCTAGATCGATCGGACAGAAAACCCGCCATTGCAGGACTGGCACTGAGAGTGCAAAAGGTATTTAAACCTATTATAACAGAGAGTGGTTACAGTATCCCAGTGAGTAATATAAATTATGATAGATGCTCTTACACCTTTGTGAGTTTTCCCTTAATCCTCACAGCAAGCAGACACATACATACAATACAAGGTGGAGTATCTTTCTTATTTTGATTCTAAAACAATTCTTGGACAGATATCATCCTAAAAATAAAATATAAAAAGACAAATAATAGTGCAATATAGCCAATTTCAAACAGTAAAGTGTAGTAATGGATGGAAAATACATCTTGTGTATTTATTGTATAATATGGCCCCCAGCAGCACCCCATTTAAGCATGTTTAGGTGAGTGCAACCATCCCCCCCATGTTTCCTATATATATTTGGGAGTCTAGCCAACTCCTTGGTTCTGCACCCCTCCCTGTTACAGGTGCCTCATCTCAGGTCCCTATTTAGCCTTGTACTGCAGAGAGCCTCAGATGGAATTTTTTCCCAAGTAAGTGGTTAATCTCATAAGAGCAGACATTAGACTGTGAGAGTAGGACCTGCCAAAGATGGGGTACATTGACGTTGTGGCAGGCTTATGCAATGTATGATCATATAATGTAACTAAATCCCCATTTTTTTGCCTAGATTAGGTGTTTTTAAAAAAAACTTTTACAAACTAATAAAATCTGTCAACATTGAAGTTGCTGTTTAGTAGATAGGAGAGTGCGCTGCATCTTGTGTATTTATTGTATAATATGGCCCCCAGCAGCACCCCATTTAAGCATGTTTAGGTGAGTGCAACCATCCCCCCCATGTTTCCTATATATATTTGGGAGTCTAGCCAACTCCTTGGTTCTGCACCCCTCCCTGTTACAGGTGCCTCATCTCAGGTCCCTATTTAGCCTTGTACTGCAGAGAGCCTCAGATGGAATTTTTTCCCAAGTAAGTGGTTAATCTCATAAGAGCAGACATTAGACTGTGAGAGTAGGACCTGCCAAAGATGGGGTACATTGACGTTGTGGCAGGCTTATGCAATGTATGATCATATAATGTAACTAAATCCCCATTTTTTTGCCTAGATTAGGTGTTTTTAAAAAAAACTTTTACAAACTAATAAAATCTGTCAACATTGAAGTTGCTGTTTAGTAGATAGGAGAGTGCGCTGCATCTTGTGTATTTATTATATATATATATATATATATATATATATATAAAAAATATGTATATATATTATATATATATATAATATATATACATATTATATATATATGTAACGTCATACAAAGTGTATTTTAATATTAATATTAGTATATATATTAATATTAAAATACACTTAGAATGACGTTACATATATATATAATATGTATGTATATTATATATATAATAGATGTACATATATATTAGATATAAATACGTATAATTAAAATAATAAATAAATAAAATAATAAAATAAATAAATAAAATTTTATATAAATTATATATGCATATGTAATTTCATTCTAACTGTATTTTGTTATTTATTTTTATATATATATATATATATATACACAATACACAAGATCCAGCGCACTCTCCTGTCTACTAAACAGCAACTTCAATGTTGACAGATTTTATTAGTTTTTAAAAGGTTTTGTTTAAAAACACCTTATCTAGGCAAAAAATAATGGGGATTTAGTTACATTATATGATCATACATTGCATGAGCCTGCCACAACGTCAATGTACCCCATCTTTGGCAGGTCCTACTCTCACAGTCTAATGTCTGCTCTTATGAGATTAACCCACTTACTTGGGGAACAAATTCCATCTGAGGCTCTCTGCAGTACAAGACTAAATAGGGACCTGAGATGAGGCACCTGTGACAGGGAGGGGTGCAAAACCAAGGAGTTGGCTAGACTCCCAAATATATATATATATGGAACATGGGGGGGTGGTTGCACTCACCTGAACATGCTTAAATGGGGTGCTGCTGGGGGCCATATTATACAATACACAAGATCCAGCGCACTCTCCTGTCTACTAAACAGCAACTTCAATGTTGACAGATTTTATTAGTTTTTAAAAGGTTTTGTTTAAAAACACCTTATCTAGGCAAAAAATAATGGGGATTTAGTTACATTATATGATCATACACGATCATACATATATATATATATATACAGGGCCGGCGCGTCCATAAGGCGGCACAGGCGGCCGCCTTAGGGCGCCAGAGGAGGGGGGTGCAAAAATCCGAATCTCCTGCCTCTGGCTGGAGACTCGGATTTTTAATCTCACCTCTCTCCCTGCAGCCAGCACACAGCAGGAGCCTGGCAGTGAAGTCAGCCGTCCTCCTCTGATGATGTCAGAAGGGGGCGGGACTTCTACTGCTCCCAGACTCCCCAGCGGTCCTGACTGCAGCTCCAGCCTCCAGTGCAGCCTGTCCCAGCCGACCAGCAGGGGTAAGGTTCTCCCTCCCCGGCCCAAGGTAAGTCTCTGGGAGGGGAAGGGGGTGGGGGAATAATTTTTAGCTTTTTTTTTCTTTTTAAATCAAAACGTTTTTTTTCCAGCCCCTTTCTACAGCCCCTGCCCCCACCATACTCCCCCTGCCCCCACTATACAGTCCCTGCCCCCACCATACTCCCCCTGCCCCCACCATACTCCCCCTGCCCCCACCATACTCCCCCTGCCCCCACCATACTCCCCCTGCCCCAACCATACAGCCCCTGCCCCCACCATACTCCCCCTGCCCCCACTATACAGCCCCTGCCCCCACCATACTCCCCCTGCCCCCACCATACTCCCCCTGCCCCACCATACTCCCCCTGCCCCAACCATACAGCCCCTGCCCCAACCATACAGCCCCTGCCCCAACCATACAGCCCCTGCCCCCACCATACAGCCCCTGCCCCCACCATACTCCCCCTGCCCCCACCATACTCCCCCTGCCCCCACCATACTCCCCCTGCCCCCACCATACTCCCCCTGCCCCCACCATACTCCCCCTGCCCCCACCATACTCCCCCTGCCCCCACCATACTCCCCCTGCCCCCACCATACTCCCCCTGCCCCCACCATACTCCCCCTGCCCCCACCATACTCCCCCTGCCCCACCATACTCCCCCTGCCCCAACCATACAGCCCCTGCCCCAACCATACAGCCCCTGCCCCCACCATACTCCCCCTGCCCCCACTATACAGTCCCTGCCCCCACCATACTCCCCCTGCCCCCACCATACTCCCCCTGCCCCAACCATACAGCCCCTGCCCCCACTATACAGCCCCTGCCCCCACCATACTCCCCCTGCCCCCACCATACTCCCCCTGCCCCACCATACTCCCCCTGCCCCAACCATACAGCCCCTGCCCCCACCATACTCCCCCTGCCCCCACTATACAGCCCCTGCCCCCACCATACTCCCCCTGCCCCCACCATACCCCCCCTGCCCCCACCATACTCCCCCTGCCCCCACCATACTATCCCTGCCCCCACCATACTATCCCTGCCCCCACTATACGGCCCCTGCCCCCACTATACGGCCCCTGCCCCCACTATACGGCCCCTGCCCCCACTATACGGCCCCTGCCCCACTATACGGCCCCTGCCCCCACCATACTCCCCCTGCCCCCACTATACGGCCCCTGCCCCCACCATACTCCCCCTGCCCCACCATACTCCCCCTGCCCCCACCATACTCCCCCTTCCCCCACCATACTGCCCCTGCCCCCACCATACGGCCCCTGCCCCCACCATACGGCCCCTGCCCCCACCATACGGCCCCTGCCCCCACCATACGGCCCCTGCCCCCACCATACGGCCCCTGCCTTCACCATACGGCCCCTGCCTCCACCATACGGCCCCTGCCCCCACTATACGGCCCCTGCCCCCACTATACGGCCCCTGCCCCCACCATACGGCCCCTGCCCCCACCATACGGCCCCTGCCCCCACCATACGGCCCCTGCCCCCACTATACGGCCCCTGCCCCCACTATACGGCCCCTGCCCCCACTATACGGCCCCTGCCCCCACTATACGGCCCCTGCCCCCACTATACGGCCCCTGCCCCCACTATACGGCCCCTGCCCCCACTATACGGCCCCTGCCCCCACTATACGGCCCCTGCCCCCACTATACTCCCCCCGCCTCCACTATACGGCCCCCCGCCCCCACTATACGGCCCCTGCCCCCACTATACGGCCCCTGCCCCCACTATACGGCCCCTGCCCCCACTATACCTATCCCTGCCCCCACCATACCTATCCCTGCCCCCACCATACTCCCCTGCCACCTCTATAGCCCCTGCCCCCACCATACTACCCCTGCCACCTCTATAACCCCTGCCCCCTCTACAGCCCCTACCCGTCCAAACTGCCCCACCATACTACCCCTGCCCCCTTTACAGCCCCTCTATAGCCCCTGCCCCACCATAGTGCCACTGCCCCCTCTACTGCCCCATGTGCCCCTCTACAGCATTTCTATTTCCCTCTATAGCCCCTGCCCCCTTTACAGCCC
The DNA here is from genome assembly GCF_036172605.1 of Pelobates fuscus. Taxonomy (NCBI): domain Eukaryota; kingdom Metazoa; phylum Chordata; class Amphibia; order Anura; family Pelobatidae; genus Pelobates; species Pelobates fuscus. Next base: position 208,939,371 of record NC_086320.1, on the reverse strand, counting down.
CTGCCCCCACTATACTGCCCCTGCCCCACTATACTGCCCCTGCCCCACTATACTGCCCCTGCCCCCACTATACTGCCCCTGCCCCCACCATACTGCCCCTGCCCCCACCATACTGCCCCTGCCCCCACCATACTGCCCCTGCCCCCACCATACTCTCCCTGCCCCCACCATACTTTCCCTGCCCCCACCATACTCTCCCTACCCCCACCATACTCCCCTGCCACCTCTATAGCCCCTGCCCCACCATACTACCCCTGCCCCTTAACAGCCCCTCTATAGCCTCTGTCCCCACTCTACTGCCCCATGTGCCCCTCAACAGCACTTCTATTTCCCGCTATAGACCCTGCCCCCACCATACTGCCCATGTCCCCTCTACGTCCCTCTATAGCCCCTGCCCCATGTGCCCCTCTACAGCACCTCTATAGCCCCTGCCCCCACCATACTGACCCTGTCCTCCTCTACTGCCCCTGTGCCACTCTACAGCACCTCTATTTCCCTCCATAACCCCTGCCCCACCATACTGCCCCTCTACAGCTCCTCTATTTCCCTCTACAGCCCCTGCCCTGTCTACAGCCCCTCTTTCCCTCTAAAGCCTCTGCCCCACCATACTGCCCATGCGCCCCCTATACAGCCCATGCGCCCCCTATACAGCCCATGCGCCCCCTATACAGCCCATGCCCCCCTCTACAGCCCCTGTCCCCACTATTGCTTTTGTGCCCCCCTCTTTATCCCCTGTGCCTCCTCTATTTCCCTCTACAGCCCCTGCCTCTGCCCCCCTTTCACACGCCTCTACTGCCCCTATCTCACCCCTCTACTTCCTCTACCCGCCTCAACAGCCCCTGTCCCCCCCTCTACTTCCCATTTACCCCCTACCATACTGTCCCTGTGACACCACTTTATTGCCTCAGTGTCCCTCGTTACAGCCTGTGCCCACACCATACTGCCCCTGTGTCCCCCTCTACTGCCCCTGTTTCCCACCATACTGCCCGTTTCCAACCACATTGCCCCTTTGCTCCCACCACAGCCCCTATACTCCCTTCTACAGCCTCTAACTCCCTTACTTCACATCCCTTCCACTCCCTTTTACCCCATAACAACAGTACAGCCCCTATTCCCTTACTACAGTCCTTACCCCCACTACAGCCCCTCTCCCCCAATTGCTGCCCATATCCCCCACACTACAGCCCCTGTTCCCACTTGCAGCCATCAACCTACTTCAGTCCCTAACCCCCTACTACAGCCCCAATTCCCCACTACATTTCCTAAGCCCCCAATTACAGCCCCTAACTCTCAACTACAGCCCCTGTCCCCCTACTACAGCCCTTAACTCCTTATTTAGAGCCCCTATTACCCCACTAAAACTCACTACTCCCCCCCCCCCCCCTAAGATTAGGTTCTGGATCTGCCCCTGCTCTGTATACCTGTCTGCATGTCTCTGTATGACTATGTCTGTCTGTGTCTGTATGTCTCTATATGACTGTGTCCGTGTTTTTCTGAATGTCCCTGTATGCCTGTGTCTGTATGTCTCTGTATGACCGTATCCATATGTCTCTGTATGCCTGTGTCTGTATGTCTCTGTATGACCGTATCCATATGTCTCTGTATGCCTTGTTCTGTATATCTTTGTGTGACTGTCTGTGTATATATGTCCCTGCATGCCTGTGTAAGTATGTCTCTGCATGCCTGTATGCCTTGTTCTGTATGTCTCTATATGCCTGCATCTTCATGTCTCTGTATGTCTGTGTTTGTATAACTGTGTCTTTATTTATCTAGATGCCAGTGTCTGTGTGTCTGTATGACTGTATGTCTGTGTACCTGTATGTGTTGATTGTATGACTGTGTGCCTGTATGGCTGTGTTTGTTTGATTGTGTGCCTGCATATTTCTGTGACTATGTGCCTGTATGTGTGTGTAGCTATATATCTATGTCTATATGGCTTGGGAGGGAAAAGTTACACAAAGGAGCCTGAGGGGAAGAGGGACACACAAAAAAACAGGCTGAGGGGAGAGACCCACAGAAAAGGGCTGTGGGAAAGAAAGACACACAAAGGGGCTGGGGGGGGAAAGGAGATACACATGGGGGCTGTAAGAGAAATACAAGGGGGTGTAAGTCACACTAAAGGGGGGTACAATACACTACATGGGGATTTCAAAAGGCTGGATATGAGACACCGCTAAAGATACATCTTATTCGTGTGTGGGGGGGCGGCAAAATTCATCTTCGCCTGTGTAGCCAAAAATCCTTGCACCGGCCCTGTATATATATATATATATATATATATATATATATATATATATATATATATATATTGGTAACAAAATACACTTAGAATGACATTCTATATATATCTATCTATATATAAAATACAAATAACCGCCTATATATATATATATATATATAGATAAATACATATAATTACATAAAATATTACATTAGTATACACGTAGAATTTAAATACATATAAATGCATATATATTAAAATTCTACATGTATATTTAAATAATCTTTTAACATAATTATGTGATTTGATTAATTAAAATTTGATTGACATGCCTGACAACACAGGGAGAAAGTGCAGAGAATTTAATTTGCAAGCCCTATATTTGACCCTGTAACTCTCCAAGACACCATAAAACCTGTACATAGGGGGTACTGTTTTACTTGGGAGACTTCGCTGAACTCAAATATTAGTGTTTCAAACTGGTAAATTGTATTACAACGATGATATTTTAAGTAAAAGTGAATTTTTTCGCAATTTTTTACAAACGAACGGCACTTTTATGGTCTATATTATTGTTGTAATATGATTTACTGTTTTAAAACACTAATATTTGTGTTTAGTGAAGTCTCACGAGAACAACAGTACCCCCCATGTACAGGTTTTATGGTGTTTTGGAAAGTTAGAGAGTCACATATAAGGCTCGCATTTCATTTTTTTGACATTGAAATTTGCCTGATTGGTTATGTTGCCTTTGAGAGCGTATGGTAGCCCAGGAATGAGAATTACCCCCATGATGGCATACCATTTGCAAAAGTAGAAAACCCAAGGTATTGCAAGTGGGGTATGTCCAGTCTTTCTTAGTAGCCACTTAGTCACAAACACTGGCCAAATATTCATTTTTTGCTTTTTTCACACAAAAACAAATATGAACGCTAACTTTGGCCAGTGTTTGTGACTAAGTGGCTACTAAACAAGACTAAACATACCCCATGTGACAGGCCCATCCGTCTGGACTAAACATACTGTGTTCGTCTGTTTTGCCATTTGAGTTACTCTATGGGAGAAGGGTCCGTGGACCCCTAGATCTCATCAGAGGACACTGGGAGGGGGAGACAGAGCAAGAAGGGACCCCCATAGTACCATATGTCCCGGAACTCCGGGACCGCATGGAGAAACTATCCCTGATGGTAAGGGAAAATCTCCAGGCGGCCCAGGGGAGACAGAAGCGATGGTACGATCGGGGTGCCCGACAGCGGGTCTTCCAGGTTGGGCAGAAGGTTCTAGTGCTCAAGCCTGTGAAGGCAAACAAGATGCAAGCATCTTGGCAGGGCCCGTATAAGGTGTTAGCTCAGGTATGTGATACTACCTACCTTATAGCCAGCTGTTCAGATGAAAGGATTCAGCGATCCTTTCATGTGAACATGCTGAAGGAGTATCAGGAGCGACCAGAGGATGTTGCGGCAGTTTGTGCCCCAGCTACTGACGACCCCGAGAACTTACCTTTACCTGACTTGTTAGAGAAGGATCCCCAGACTGACCTTACTAGCCTTGTGCAGCTAGGAGACCGACTAAACCCGGCAGAGAAGGTACAGGCAAGACAGCTTCTGTGGGAGAAGCAGGCGACGTTCTCCCAAGAACCCGGGTACACCACCCTAACTGTGCACAAGGTCGAGACACCCGGACAGAACCCCCTATGACAACCCCCATACCGTATCCCTGAAGCAGTCCGAGAAGGAATGCGGAAGGAGATACAAGAGATGACCCGGCTGGGGGTTATTGAGCACTCAGACAGTCCTTGGGCCTCGCCTGTAGTCCTGGTGCCTAAGAAAGATGGGACCACCTGGTTCTGTGTGGATTACAGGCGGCTCAACGAGCGGACCACCACTGACGCCTACCCGATGCCCCGGGTAGACGAGTTATTAGACCGCATTGCCAGGGGGTGCTATCTGACCACCATCGACCTATGCAAAGGTTATTGGCAGATCCCCCTGGCCGAAGATGCTATCCCTAAGTCGGCATTCGTCACCCCATTTGGCCTATACCAGTTTAAGGTTATGCCATTTGGGATGAAGAATGCTCCGGCTACCTTCCAGCGTATGGTGGATAGGCTCCTCGATGGCTTCCAGGGATTTGCATGTGCATACCTGGATGACATTGCGGTCTACAGTGAGTCCTGGGAAGACCATTTAGTACACGTGGGGGTGGTGCTGGACAAGATTCGGGCCGCCGAATTTAGGCATGGCAGAAGTACAGTACTTGGGTCACAGGGTAGGATGTGGGAGCCAGTGACCAGAGCCAGCTAAGGTAGAGGCGGTAGCTAACTGGCCCATACCTATCACCAAGACCCAAGTGCTAGCCTTCCTAGGGACGGCAGGGTATTACCGGCATTTTGTCCCCGACTACAGCACGATTGCCAAGCCCCTGACTAAGAAGAACTTACCTAGGCAGGTCCTGTGGTCTCCAGCTTGTGAAGCCGTGTTTCAGGCCCTGAAGCAAGCTCTTGTGAATGCCCCTGTCCTGGCTGCCCCAGTCCCTAACAAAGTTTTCTTGTACATACAGATGCTTCCATGTATGGACTGGGGGCTGTGCTGAGCCAGGTCGGGGAGGATGGAGGAGAGCACCCTGTCGCATATCTCAGCAGAAAGTTACTACCCCGAGAAGTGAGTTATGCGGCAGTGGAAAAAGAGTGTTTAGCCCTGGTCTGGGCACTGAAGAAACTGAGCCCTTATTTATATGGACAAGAATTTTCTCTTATAACAGACCACAATCCCCTTGTCTGGCTTAACCGGGTCTCAGGAGACAATGGCAGGCTGCTGAGGTGGAGTTTGGCACTACAGCCTTATAACTTCACCATCAGCTACCGACCCGGTAAGCAGAATGGGAATGCGGATGGGTTATCCCGGCAAGCAGACATCCCTATTTCTTCTAAGTCCGGTCATCCCCAAGATGACCCGCCAAAGGGTCAAGCCGGGTCTGCCGGAGTGTTCCACAAGGGGGGAATCGTGTGACAGACCCATCCGTGTGGACTAAACATACTGTGTTCGTCTGTTTTGCCATTTGCCTGTATTCCCCGTTCGTATGCCTGGATTAAGGGAATACATTTGTTTGCCAACCGCAACTACCGAATGGACGGCCACCCAGGAGAGAAGTGTGCTGCTCGTTAACCTATTGATCCCAATTAGAACGTTGAGGTTAACCGCAGCCACTTCTCAATTAAGACCGAAGACATGGTGGTCGTCGTTCGTATGTCGACCACGAGGCGGCGGCCATTTTGACTATGCGAAAAGCCCAGCGGTGTTCGATGGTTATTCCTTGGAACTCAAAACGGACACTTTGTCAACCGAACACCGCTGAAGCCATCGACCTCCCCTTCTCAATCGACAGGGGTATACAAACGCCGGCCGTTCGGGAACTTTAACAGCACGAATGGACTTGAACTCAGATAGCCGTCCCATGGAGTCAATCGCATACCGAAGGACTATAACCGACTTTGACTCCATGGCGATTGAACTATGTGTATGGGATCTGAGCGCTATTCGTCAATAATATGCACTCAGATCCAGGCTATCTGGGGATGGGTTATACGAATACAATATGTTCGCCAGTTGTAAAGTTATAGATTTTAATGTATTTTATAACTTGGAGTTAAAATGGCGATGTGCCTCTGCTCGAGGAGATAATTGAATTACTTCCCAATTATCTCCCGAGCAGAGGGGAGGAAACTGTGATGCGTGCTGGGAATATTGGGGGGATGTATGTCTGAAACGTCCCCATGTCCTTCTGTTATTTCAGTCTTCCATTTGGTCCCCTAGGGGAGTGTCCACCAAGTGGGAGGCCTGCATAAATACGGGCAGGTAGCCCACAGTAAAGCCAGTTCATTTTTTACCCTCATAATGGAGCTTGGTCTCGTTATTGGGGGGATTTTATTACCAGCGACTAGAGACTGCTTATGGGGATTATATGCCGCTTAGGACCTATTGCCGTTCGGCTGGAAGCGGCGATTCGTGTGATTGGAGCTCAAGAAGGTAGAAAGCCGTACCGGTGCCGTTCGAGAGTTTGGAGGATTCCCTAACTAGCGGTTCGCATGGTTATACTGCATACGCTACCGACTACAGTATTGTGACCGGGGAACATCCACTAAACGGCGGTTTGGGCATTTATTACAGGAGGTACCGTAACACCCCACTTTCAATACCTTGGCTTGTCTACTTTTTCAAATGCTATGCCATTATGGGGGTAATTCTCATTCTTGGGCTACCACACCGTCTCAAAGGTAACACTACTAATCTTGAAAATTTCAATTTGAAAATGGAATGTTCTATATTTGTAACTTTCCAAAACAACATAAAACCTGTTAACGGGGGGTACTGTTGTACTCGTGAGACATCGCTGATTTCAAATATGTGCATTTTTTTTGCAGTATTATGACATTCACAGTTAAAATGCCAGACGGAAATGCAAATTTAAAAAAAAATCGTATTTTCTCACATTTTTTTTAAATGTTATTCATAATAAATTATGTTCCATATATGAATAGTTAATGATAAATTAAAGCCCTGTTTCTCCTGAACAAAATGATATATAATAAGTGTGGGTGCATATAATTTGAAAGAGGGGAACTATGGGTGAACAGACATATAGCGTAAATTCTAGTTTTTGTTTACGTTTTGTTTTGATCAGAACGTGCACTATTGACTCCGTCCTGAAGGGGTTAAGGTTACATGATTGACATAATACAGTGCTAATTCCTAAATGCTTTTATTTACCTACATTCATACCTCCCAGCATTTCCCTCAAGTGAATGTGGGCAAGGCCACAAGGGGGGCATCACCAGTGGTGCAACAAAGATTGGGTGCACCCAAAAGAGTGGCAGGTCCACCTCATAACAGACAGCCTGCAAAACCACCAGCTAAAGCTCTCCTTGATGGTCCTAGTGCCCGCTGCACAACACAATCTAATGATGTACTTGCACCATACTGCCCAGTGGACAGTTCCATGGTGTCCCCAGATGCAAGACACCAGGGAAATAAAGCAGACAGTGAGACAGCACCGAAATCGGCACTGTCCCGCAAAAAGCAGCACTGTTGCAAGGCATGTTGATTTACCATCCCCTCAGCCATTAATGGCTATAAAGGTATCATTTTTACTTCACACTTTGGATTTCGTTATTACGAACATTTATTTATTCTCGCTTTAACTATAAAATTGAGTTATTTTCACTGTCTAAAAATGTAATTAACATTTGCATATGTATTTTAAAGTAAATTAATTGTGATGAATAAAAAAAAAACTCCTCTGTTTGGACATAATTCAGCCTTTTCCATAAAGTGTTAAAATAGAGTGTTTTTAGTATAAATAAAATATGATTACATTTAAAGAAAGTTCCTGGTCCTGGAATTTAAGTTTAATGTTTCATAAATTATTCACTTAATTTTAAGAGACTCAAGCATAAGGAACTGAATTATCCATTATTGTTATCATGAACATAAAAGCTTTTGCTGATTTGCTTTGCAAACAAACATTTATGTGAAATATAAAAGGAAACACATATTTTGCTACTGCACTTCATACTGCAGAAGTTTTAGTTTTAATATGTACCCTTTACATGTGGATTAAATTTCATTAACAAGTCTTAAAGTGTCACAGGTCACATGATGATGAACTTCCCGGACCCATCCTCTGTAGTAATATGACCTGGTGAAATAAAATATTGAAAAATATTCTCTTTAGTAAAATCTAAATATGACCCATGCTTGGGATTCCTTTTGGCTGGGAGACTGGGAAAGGCTGACAACTTTTCGCATGGGAGGCAGGTACAAACTAATCTTTGTGTCTGGTGCTTCTCACACAATGCAAACAATATATGTTTGACAGATGAAAGCTGCTGGAGTGGTGAGGTGTGACATCGTATGTCCTGGAACCTCCTTCAGAATGGACAGTGAAAGCATGAGGGAGCATCTACAAAAATCTGTGTATACCTAGGCAATGGACTCCCATTACTCCACTGACACCAACTTTTACTGTTACTCCATAACCACTTTTAAAGGAGCACTATAGGGTCAGGAACACAAACATGTATTCCTGACCCTATAGTGTTAAAACCACTATCTAGCCCCCTTGGCTCTTTTTGCCTCCCTAAAGATAGTAAAATATCACTTGTATTCAAGTCTGAAGCTGCTGCCTCTGATGTGAACTTCCTCTGACCTCTGACATCATCAGAAGCGGTGGTCCAAAATGATGATCCAAATATGATCCGGATCCAAATACAAAGCTTCCCCAAAGGATTGGCTAAGACTGACAAGGAGGCAGATCAGGGGCAGAGCCAGAACAATTCAAACACATCCCTGGCCAATCAGCATCTCCTCATAGAGATGAATTAAATCAATTAATTTCTACGAGGAAAGTTCAGTGTCTGCATGAAGAGGGTGGAGACACTGAATGTTTAGATGCCTTTTAGGCAGCCATGACCCAGGAAGGATCTCTAACAGCCATCTAAGAAGTGGCCAGTGAAGTTATCACTAGGCTGTAATGTAAACCATGCATTTTCTCTGAAAAGACAGTGTTTACAGCAAAAAGCCTGAAGGTAATGGTTCTACTCACCAGAACAAAATCAATAAGCTGTAGTTGTTCTGGTGACTATAGTGTCCCTTTAAACACGTTCACATCATACATAACTGATAATAGTCAGACAGCCTCTTTGCACCCAGATACTGTTGTTGAATTATTTCAGTGTGCATGTCCATTCCTGGAGACAATTGCGATTATTTAGCCAAGCATAAACTCATGATATGCTGAGTTAGAAAAGATCCTGCTCAAAAACTGCTGACTGCTTACTCCTGTAGCACCCTACTGTCACAAAGTATTAACCCTAACACGCAGAGTTTAGGATAGCAAGTGTGGTGGACTGCCTGGCACCCCGACTGGGTACTTCCGTCAATATCGCTTCCTAGTTGTCACAGAGTACCATAAGCACCGCACCAGACACCACCAGAAACTATGAGCACCGTAGTCCCATTAGCCACCACAGCTTGGCTAGGGTCTCGCCGTCCCTTCCCACCCTGGATAAAACACCTGGATCCAGCTCTCAGTGGGAAGAGCTCTTCTGCAAGAGAGTAAAGCAGGTATAGCAAATCATATAGCTGGAAGTAGTCTATTTATTAGAAGCCACACATGGTCTTTTATGACAAAGCCCATGCAGGGGGTTTCCTACACAAAACAGGGTAATCCCTCCCCAGTACCTGAGAAATAATTGAGTCAGGAACTGTACATGATCTGTAATTATATGAAGGGTTCGGTTTTTCCATGGAAGTCCCTTTTTACCGACCGAACACATGGCTTAAGCCCAAATTTGTTTCATGAGAAAAGGGGTAACGGTCGGTCAACTTCGGTAACATAAAAACGAAAGAATTACCGAACGTAGTCTATATTTGAACCATGGAGCTTGTTCCCCTCATACAGACAACGATTCCCCGATTCTTCTAGGATCTACAGAACTGAACAAAGGGATGATGGAAGTCCAGCGGTGTTCGGGAGTGTCAGTGTCCAATTTTTAGTTCCATGAACTCGACAACTGAACACCGCTCCCTGCATTCATGCGAACAAGATGGCCGCCACCTCGAGGTCATTCATGTGAATTGCGGCCACCCAGACGAACAATTAAAACACTGAGGTGAGAATCGTTACCAGGTGTCAATAGGGTTTAATAAGCTCCCGGTTGGTCCATGGTTCGTGTGTCTGTTCGGTTCCCAAACAGTATAAGAAAATGGCACGAACAAAGTCTTTTAACAGGGTTTTTGCAGGGCTCACAATTTTTGGGCAGGATGATAGCCAGCAGGCCCTTGGAGGAAAATGTGGCAGAGGCATTTCTGCCACAGCAAGGAACGTACTAATTAAATATAAACATCTTACCGGGCCTTAGAGTGGCCACTCTAAAAATACACTGGTGAAGGTATTATAACCAGCATAAGATGTCTTAAAAACAAATATAAAATAACATAAATAGAATTATAAAAAATAAAATATTAAATATTAAATATATGTCCAAGATAGAAAGTCCAATAAAAGATGATGGTATATACTTTCCGGAGGAGCAATCACGCACTTGTTCTAGGAAAATTTTATTGTTCGGATATCAAATGCCGTCCGTATGTGGAAAGAAGGAGAGGATAATGGTGCAGTATGTCCAGAAAATATAAAAATAAGAATAAAAGTATATATGGTCCTACTCACGTTTTTTTAGAGCTTTAAACCAGCTCTATAAAAGGCGTACAGTGGTACACTCCCCACTTATAGGATACGTGAAAAAATGGTTTCAATGATATGTGTACCAAAAAATAAAAAGAAACAACAATAGTGCTCACTGTATAAAATCAACCAGAAGAATAAATAAGAGAATATTACTCACATTTGCCAGAGCAGACAAACTGCTCGATGGATAGGGCGCGGGGGGAATAATCCCCACCTAAGGATTTCTTGAGTAGTTCTTATTTGGAGTAAAACCAGGCAATAAAAAAATAAAAGAATAATAACGGAATAAAAAGAGTAAAATGGCACACTTAATGTAAAAGCAACCAAAATACCTTTATTAACACAGTAGTAAAACAAATTAAAAGTCCACAACACGTTTCGCCACAAGGGACTTCTTCAAGTGTACATAGTATTAGCCTGGCACATGTAGGTTTATATGGTGTCTTATTTGACCTTTGATCCTAAATGAGGTCACATGACATGTTTAAAAGGTCAAAGGACATATTCACAAGAAGTAGATAAACTAAAAACGATAAAAACAATGTTACATAGTGGACTCAGCAAGCATTAATTTGAGCACCACCAGCAGAATATGCCCAAACCTTGATGGCTGCAAGTTCAAATCCCCCCATTCTTCCAAGGCAAACAAAAGCAATACAATTTCTTTTAACAATATGCCCTTGGAATAAGGATAGGCATTTTGGCGGTCATTTTGTGGGTGGGGTTTGCAACGGCCGATAAAACATTGCACAAGAGTCAGGAAACTGAGGGACTGATTACCAGAGGTGCAGAATATGAAAGTTTTTTTTTTTTTTTTTTAGCATCAAATTGCTTATTCTCAAGGCATCCACTTACATAAAAAAGATCATTGGTATTTTGCTCCGTCAGGCTACTGTGGGGCAAGGCCCCTGGGTGACAATTATGAGAGGGTGCTGGGCAGAGTGGTTTATGTAGTGTGGCTAGATAGTATTGTATTGAAAAATTGGCAATAAGCATGTTCTTGATTCTGGCTATTTTCTTCATTGACATGTCAGCTATATAATTGGCAAGGTATACATGGAAAGGTGGGGATGTGGCTTCCTGTATGGAACCTTAAGGTAGTCATCAACTTTTGCTTTGGGCTAAAACCACAGGTGTTTCTGGAAGTTGCTAACAGGTATATCATCACACCTCCAGTCGATTCTGTCAGCAAAAACAAATATGCACAGTGGTTGCACCCTACAATCGCTGTAGGCTAGCAGCCTGTTGGGCAATTTGTTCCAATGCATCTCCAAAACCAGATTTCTCATGCGGGGACAATACCCATAAATTATATAATTAAATAACTGTAATGTTAACTGTGCATACTTTGTGTCAGATTCATTCTTCTCAGTCTTTTCTTGCTAACACCACATGCCCTTGCCAAATCTGTAAAATGCATTGTGTTACAGATGTTTTCGAGATGGTAAATGAAGTGGAAATCAATCAATAAATTGATTATTTTGTGTATCTGCCCCTGGCCAAATTAAAGAAACAGTGCGTGCACGCTCCCTGAAGTAATTCACACCAGACACAAGTTTCAGGTTAATGAAGAACTTGAGGAATGTTTATTCAGAGGGGCAGGCGACCCCTTATAAAGCACAATTACATCATAAGCATTGTCAGAGATAACATAGAATTATAAATCAGTAATTGGTTAAGTGTTAAGTGCTTCATTCAAAGCACGTCCTACTGGGTGTGCCATCTTATGTCAGTACTGTCGTCATGAAGTTCTCCCCCGGGTTCCAGCACCATCTTGGAAGTGAGAGTGTTTGGTCGGTGGGTGGGGTACTCCTGAGTGACATCTAGTGGTCATTTTAGTAATTTATTGAATAATACTCATTATAACTAAATGGAGTAAATAGGCATTTTACTGACTAAAATTAGGGTAATATTTCATTTCCACAACAGTAACAAACAAGTAACTCCGGAGCTTAATGTAATTTATTGTATATGCATGTTCCACAGACACAAATAAGAAACCCCTGGGAGGTGCCATAAATAGCAACGTCACTCAGATATCAGCTTATGATCTTGTTAGCATCATTTTCACATGATATACAGTTTTAACTTAATTTCAAGCTAGTTTGTAGTAGCTTGGTGATTTTTTTTAAGGTAGCTAGTGTAGCAGACTCCATTCCCTTGTGTTTGGTTGTCTGTACCCCCTTTTTCATCTCCCGAATGACTGGTATGTGGTACCCCTTGTTATGCCCCAGAAAACCTCCCTGGCTGTTATCCACAAATTAATAATGACACATTAGCTTGAGTGCTTTCCCTGGATTGGGTGGCCATTAGTGATGTCCCGAACTGTTCGCCGGTGAATAGTTCTCGGCGAACATCTCTTGTTCACGTTTGCCACAGACGGCGAACACATGCGCTGTTCGGTCCGCCCCCTATTCGTCATCATTGAGTAAACTTTGACCCTGGCCTGTACCTCAGTCAGCAGACACATTCCAGCCATTCAGCAGCAGATCCTCCCTCCCAGACCCTTCCACCTCCTGGACAGCATCCATTTTACATTCATTGTGAAGCTGCATTCTTAGTGAGAGTAGGGACAGTGTAGCTGCTGCTGATTTGATAGGGAAATTGATAGCTAGGCTAGTGTATTCAGTGTCCACTACAGTCCTGAAGGACTCATCTGATCTCTGCTGTAAGGACAGCACCCCAAAAAGCCCTTTTTAGGGCTAGAACATCAGTCTGCTTTTTTTTTTTCTGTGTAATGTAATTGCAGTTGCCTTCCTGCCAGCTAGCCTGTGTGTCAGGCTCACAGTATATACTGTGCCCACTTGCCCAGTGCCACCACTCACTCACTGGTGTCACAATAGCTTGCATTTAACAAAAAAAAATACTTTTTGGACTGTAATATAATAGCAGTCAGTTTCCTTCACGAGTGTGCATTTCAGGGTTGTCTGCCAGCGTGTGTCGGGCTCACAGCGTATACTGTGCCCACTTGCCCAGTGCAACCACTCACTCACTGGTGTCCCAATAGCTTGCATTTAACAAAAACAAAACGTTTTTGACTGTAATATAAAAGCAGTCAGTTTCCTTCACTAGTGTGCGTTTCAGGGCCTGCCCAGTGCCACCACTCACTCACTGGTAGTGATGTACCGAACTGTTCGCCGGCGAATAGTTCCCGGTGAACATAGCGTGTTCGCGTTCGCCGCGGATGGCGAGCACATGCACGGTTCGATCCGCCCCCTATTCGTCATCATTGAGCAAACTTTGACCCTGTGCCTCACAGTCAGCAGACACATTCCAGCAAATTAGCAGCAGACCCTCCCTTCCAGACCCTCCCACCTCCTGTACAGCATCCATTTTAGATTCATTCTGAAGCTGCATTCTTAGTGAGAGGAGGGAAAGTGTAGCTGCTGCTCATTATATAGGGAAATTGATAGCTAGGCTAGGGTATTCAGTGTCCACTACAGTCCTGAAGGACTCATCTGATCTCTGCTGTAAGAACAGCACCCCAAAAAGCCCTTTTTAGGGCTAGAACATCAGTCTGCTTTTTTTTCCTGTGTAATCTAATTGCAGTTGCCTGCCTGCCAGCTTCTGTGTCAGGCTCACAGTGGATACTGTGCCCACTTGCCCAGTGCCACCACTAATATCTGGTGTCACAATAGCTTAAGCTTGACATTTAAAAACATTTTTTTTTATCATTGTTATAGATTGAATAGCAGTTAGTTGTCTTCAAGCGGGTGTCAGGCCTTCAGCGTGTACTCTGCCAATCTCTGCCAGTCCACTTTGCCACTCATATCTGGTGTGACTAGAGCGTGCCTTTAAAAACAAAAAAAGTTTTTCACTGTAAGCTAATAGCAGTTAGTTGTCTGCAAGCGTGTGGGTGTCAGGCCTTCAGCGTGTACTCTGCCAACCTCAGCAAGTGCACTTTGCCACTCATATCTGGTGTGACTATAGCGTGCCTTTAAAAAGAAAAAAAGTTTTTCACTGTAAGCTAATAGCAGTTAGTTGTCTGCAAGCGTCTGGGTGTCAGGCCTTCAGCGTGTACTCTGCCAACCTCAGCAAGTGCACTTTGCCACTCATATCTGGTGCGACTATAGCGTGCCTTTAAAAAGAAAAAAAGTTTTTCACTGTAAGCTAATAGCAGTCAGTGTCCTTAAAGCAGGTGTCAGACCTTCAGCGTGTACTCTGCCAACCTCTGCCAGTCCACTTTGCCACTCATATCTGTTGTGAGTATAGCGTGCCTTTATAAAAAAGTTTTTTACTGTAAGCTAATATCAGTTAGTTGTCTGCAAGCGTCTGGGTGTCAGGCCTTCAGCGTGTACTCTGCCAACCTCAGCAAATGCACTTTGCCACTCATATCTGGTGTGACTATAGCGTGCCTTTATAAAAAAAAGTTTTTCACTGTAAGCTAATATCAGTTAGTTGTCTGCAAGTGTCTGGGTGTCAGGCCTTAAGCGTGTACTCTGCCAACCTAAGCAAGTGCACTTTGCCACTCATATCTGGTGTGACTATAGCGTGCCTTTAAAAACAAAAAAAGTTTTTCACTGTAAGCTAATAGCAGTTAGTTGTCTACAAGCGTCTGGGTGTCAGGCCTTCAGCGTGTACTCTGCCAACCTCAGCAAGTGCACTTTGCCACTCATATCTGGTGTGACTATAGCGTGCCTTTAAAAAGAAAAAAAGTTTTTCACTGTAAGCTAATAGCAGTTAGTTGTCTGCAAGCGTCTGGGTGTCAGGCCTTCAGCGTGTACTCTGCCAACCTCAGCAAGTGCACTTTGCCACTCATATCTGGTGCGACTATAGCGTGCCTTTAAAAAGAAAAAAAGTTTTTCACTGTAAGCTAATAGCAGTCAGTGTCCTTAAAGCAGGTGTCAGACCTTCAGCGTGTACTCTGCCAACCTCTGCCAGTCCACTTTGCAACTCATATCTGTTGTGAGTATAGCGTGCCTTTATAAAAAAGTTTTTCACTGTAAGCTAATATCAGTTAGTTGTCTGCAAGCGTCTGGGTGTCAGGCCTTCAGCGTGTACTCTGCCAACCTCAGCAAATGCACTTTGCCACTCATATCTGGTGTGACTATAGCGTGCCTTTATAAAAAAAGTTTTTCACTGTAAGCTAATATCGGTTAGTTGTCTGCAAGCGTCTGGGTGTCAGGCCTTCAGCGTGTACTCTGCCAACCTCAGCAAGTGCACTTTGCCACTCATATCTGGTGTGACTATAGCGTGCCTTTAAAAACAAAAAAAGTTTTTCACTGTAAGCTAATAGCAGTTAGTTGTCTGCAAGCGTCTGGGTGTCAGGCCTTCAGCGTGTACTCTGCCAACCTCAGCAAGTGCACTTTGCCACTCATATCTGGTGTGACTATAGCGTGCCTTTAAAAACAAAAAAAGTTTTTCACTGTAAGCTAATAGCAGTTAGTTGTCTGCAAGCGTCTGGGTGTCAGGCCTTCAGCGTGTACTCTGCCAACCTCAGCAAGTGCACTTTGCCACTCATATCTGGTGTGACTATAGCGTGCCTTTAAAAACAAAAAAAGTTTTTCACTGTAAGCTAATAGCAGTTAGTTGTCTGCAAGCGTCTGGGTGTCAGGCCTTCAGCGTGTACTCTGCCAACCTTAGCAAGTGCACTTTGCCACTCATATCTGGTGTGACTATAGCGTGCCTTTAAAAACAAAAAAAGTTTTTCACTGTAAGCTAATAGCAGTTAGTTGTCTGCAAGCGTCTGGGTGTCAGGCCTTCAGCGTGTACTTTGCCAACCTCAGCAAGTGCACTTTGCCACTCATATCTGGTGTGACTATAGCGTGCCTTTAAAAACAAAAAAAGTTTTTCACTGTAAGCTAATAGCAGTCAGTGTCCTTAAAGCAGGTGTCAGACCTTCAGCGTGTACTCTGCCAACCTCTGCCAGTCCACTTTGCCACTCATATCTGTTGTGAGTATAGCGTGCCTTTATAAAAGAGTTTTTCACTGTAAGCTAATATCAGTTAGTTGTCTGCAAGCGTCTGGGTGTCAGGCCTTCAGTGTGTACTCTGCCAACCTCAGCAAGTGCACTTTGCCACTCATATCTGGTGTGACTATAGCCTGCCTTTATAAAAAAAAAGTTTTTCACTGTAAGCTAATATCAGTTAGTTGTCTGCAAGCGTCTGGGTGTCAGGCCTTCAGCGTGTACTCTGACAACCTCAGCAAGTGCACTTTGCCACTCATATCTGGTGTGACCATAGCGTGCCTTTAAAAACAAAAAACGTTTTTCACTGTAAGCTAATAGCAGTCAGTGTCCTTAAAGCAGGTGTCAGACCTTCAGCGTGTACTCTGCCAACCTCTGCCAGTCCACTTTGCCACTCATATCTGGTGTGACTATAGCGTGCCTTTAAAAACAAAAAACGTTTTTCACTATAAGCTAATAGCAGTTAGTTGTCTGCAAGCGTCTGGGTGTCAGGACTTCTGCGTGTACTCTGCCAACCTCAGCAAGTGCACTTTGCCACTCATATCTGGTGTGAATATAACGTGCCTTGAAAAACAAAAAACTTTTTTCACTGTAAGCTAATAACAGTCAGTGTCCTTAAAGCGGGTGTCAAACCTTCAGCGTGTACTCTGCCAACCTCTGCCAGTCCACTTTGCCACTCATGTCCGGTGTGACAATAGCGTGCCTTTAAAAACAAAAAACTTTTTTCACTGTTATAGATTGAATAGCAGTTAGTTGTCTGCCAGCTTCTGTGTCAGGCTCACAGTGGATACTGTGCACACTGGCCCAGTGCCACCACTCATATCTGGTGTCACAATAGCTTAAGCTTGACATTTAAAAACAAAAAACGTTTTCACTGTTATAGATTGAATAGCAGTTAGTTGTCTTCAAGCGGGTGTCAGGCCTTCAGCGTGTACTCTGACAACCTCAGCAAGTGCACTTTGCCACTCATATCTGGTGTGACTATAGCGTGCCTTTAAAAAGAAAAAAAAGTTTTTCACTGTAAGCTAATAGCAGTCAGTGTCCTTAAAGCAGGTGTCAGACCTTCAGCGTGTACTCTGCCAACCTCTGCCAGTCCACTTTGCCACTCATATCTGTTGTGAGTATAGCGTGCCTTTAAAAAAAAAAAAAAGTTTTTCACTTTAAGCTAATATCAGTTAGTTGTCTGCAAGCGTCTGGGTGTCAGGCCTTCAGCGTGTACTCTGCCAATCTCAGCAAGTGCACTTTGCCACTCTTATCTGGTGTGACTATAGCGTGCCTTTAAAAACAAAAAAAGTTTTTCACTGTAAGCTAATAACAGTTAGTTGTCTGCAACCGTCTGGGTGTCAGGCCTTCAGCGTGTACTCTGCCAACACCAGCAAGTGCACTTTGCCACTCATATCTGTTGTGACTATAGCGTGCCTTTAAAAACAAAAAACGTTTTTCACTGTAAGCTAATAGCAGTCAGTGTCCTTAAAGCAGGTGTCAGACCTTCAGCGTGTACTCTGCCAACCTCTGCCAGTCCACTTTGCCACTCATATCTGTTGTGAGTATAGCGTGCCTTTATAAAAGAGTTTTTCACTGTAAGCTAATATCAGTTAGTTGTCTGCAAGCGTCTGGGTGTCAGGCCTTCAGTGTGTACTCTGCCAACCTCAGCAAGTGCACTTTGCCACTAATATCTGGTGTGACTATAGCCTGCCTTTATAAAAAAAAAGTTTTTCACTGTAAGCTAATATCAGTTAGTTGTCTGCAAGCGTCTGGGTGTCAGGCCTTCAGCGTGTACTCTGCCAACCTCAGCAAGTGCACTTTGCCACTCATATCTGGTGTGACTATAGCGTGCCTTTAAAAAGAAAAAACGTTTTTCACTGTAAGCTAATAGCAGTCAGTGTCCTTAAAGCAGGTGTCAGACCTTCAGCGTGTACTCTGCCAACCTCTGCCAGTCCACTTTGCCACTCATATCTGTTGTGAGTATAGCGTGCCTTTATAAAAAAGTTTTTCACTGTAAGCTAATATCAGTTAGTTGTCTGCAAGCATCTGGGTGTCAGGCCTTCAGCGTGTACTCTGCCAACCTCAGCAAGTGCACTTTGCCACTCATATCTGGTGTGACTATAGCGTGCCTTTATAAAAAAAAGTTTTTCACTGTAAGCTAATATCAGTTAGTTGTCTGCAAGCGTCTGGGTGTCAGGCCTTCAGCGTGTACTCTGCCAACCTCAGCAAGTGCACTTTGCCACTCATATCTGGTGTGACTATAGCGTGCCTTTAAAAAGAAAAAACGTTTTTCACTGTAAGCTAATAGCAGTCAGTGTCCTTAAAGCAGGTGTCAGACCTTCAGCGTGTACTCTGCCAACCTCTGCCAGTCCACTTTGCCACTCATATCTGTTGTGAGTATAGCGTGCCTTTATAAAAAAGTTTTTCACTGTAAGCTAATATCAGTTAGTTGTCTGCAAGCGTCTGGGTGTCAGGCCTTCAGCGTGTACTCTGCCAACCTCAGCAAGTGCACTTTGCCACTCATATCTGGTGTGACTATAGCGTGCCTTTATAAAAAAAAGTTTTTCACTGTAAGCTAATATCAGTTAGTTGTCTGCAAGCGTCTGGGTGTCAGGCCTTCAGCGTGTACTCTGACAACCTCAGCAAGTGCACTTTGCCACTCATATCTGGTGTGACTATAGCGTGCCTTTATAAAAAAAAGTTTTTCACTGTAAGCTAATATCAGTTAGTTGTCTGCAAGCGTCTGGGTGTCAGGCCTTCAGCGTGTACTCTGCCAACCTCAGCAAGTGCACTTTGCCACTCATATCTGGTGTGACTATAGCGTGCCTTTAAAAAGAAAAAACGTTTTTCACTGTAAGCTAATAGCAGTCAGTGTCCTTAAAGCAGGTGTCAGACCTTCAGCGTGTACTCTGCCAACCTCTGCCAGTCCACTTTGCCACTCATATCTGTTGTGAGTATAGCGTGCCTTTATAAAAAAGTTTTTCACTGTAAGCTAATATCAGTTAGTTGTCTGCAAGCGTCTGGGTGTCAGGCCTTCAGCGTGTACTCTGCCAACCTCAGCAAGTGCACTTTGCCACTCATATCTGGTGTGACTATAGCGTGCCTTTATAAAAAAAAGTTTTTCACTGTAAGCTAATATCAGTTAGTTGTCTGCAAGCGTCTGGGTGTCAGGCCTTCAGCGTGTACTCTGACAACCTCAGCAAGTGCACTTTGCCACTCATATCTGGTGTGACCATAGCGTGCCTTTAAAAAGAAAAAAAGTTTTTCACTGTAAGCTAATAGCAGTCAGTGTCCTTAAAGCAGGTGTCAGACCTTCAGCGTGTACTCTGCCAACCTCTGCCAGTCCACTTTGCCACTCATATCTGTTGTGAGTATAGTGTGCCTTTATAAAAAAAGTTTTTCACTGTAAGCTAATATCAGTTAGTTGTCTGCAAGCGTCTGGGTGTCAGGCCTTCAGCGTGTACTCTGCCAACCTCTGCCAGTCCACTTTGCCACTCATATCTGGTGTGACTATAGCGTGCCTTTAAAAACAAAAAAAGTTTTTCACTATAAGCTAATAGCAGTTAGTTGTCTGCAAGCGTCTGGGTGTCAGGACTTCTGCGTGTACTTTGCCAACCTCAGCAAGTGCACTTTGCCACTCATATCTGGTGTGAATATAGCGTGCCTTGAAAAACAAAAAACTTTTTTCACTGTAAGCTAATAGCAGTCAGTGTCCTTAAAGCGGGTGTCAAACCTTCAGCGTGTACTCTGCCAACCTCTGCCAGTCCACTTTGCCACTCATGTCCGGTGTGACAATAGCGTGCCTTTAAAAACAAAAAACTTTTTTCACTGTTATAGATTGAATAGCAGTTAGTTGTCTGCCAGCTTCTGTGTCAGGCTCACAGTGGATACTGTGCACACTGGCCCAGTGCCACCACTCATATCTGGTGTCACAATAGCTTAAGCTTGACATTTAAAAACAAAAAACGTTTTCACTGTTATAGATTGAATAGCAGTTAGTTGTCTTCAAGCGGGTGTCAGGCCTTCAGCGTGTACTCTGACAACCTCAGCAAGTGCACTTTGCCACTCATATCTGGTGTGACTATAGCGTGCCTTTAAAAAGAAAATACGTTTTTCACTGTAAGCTAATAGCAGTTAGTTGTCTGCAAGCGTCTATGTGTCAGGCCTTCAGCGTGTACTCTGCCAACCTCAGCAAGTGCACTTTGCCACTCATATCTGGTGTGACTATAGCGTGCCTTTAAAAAGAAAAAATGTTTTTCACTGTAAGCTAATAGCAGTCAGTGTCCTTAAAGCAGGTGTCAGACCTTCAGCGTGTACTCTGCCAACCTCTGCCAGTCCACTTTGCCACTCATATCTGTTGTGAGTATAGCGTGCCTTTATAAAAAAGTTTTTCACTGTAAGCTAATATCAGTTAGTTGTCTGCAAGCTTCTGGGTGTCAGGCCTTCAGCATGTACTCTGCCAACCTCAGCAAGTGCACTTTGCCACTCATATCTGGTGTGACTATAGCGTGCCTTTATAAAAAAAAGTTTTTCACTGTAAGCTAATATCAGTTAGTTGTCTGCAAGCGTCTGGGTGTCAGGCCTTCAGCGTGTACTCTGCCAACCTCAGCAAGTGCACTTTGCCACTCATATCTGGTGTGACTATAGCGTGCCTTTAAAAACAAAAAAAGTTTTTCACTGTAAGCTAATAGCAGTTAGTTGTCTGCAAGCGTCTGGGTGTCAGGCCTTCAGCGTGTACTCTGCCAACCTCAGCAAGTGCACTTTGCCATTCATATCTGGTGTGACTATAGCGTGCCTTTAAAAACAAAAAACTTTTTTTACTGTAAGCTAATAGCAGTCAGTGTCCTTAAAGCAGGTGTCAGACCTTCTGCGTGTACTCTGCCAACCTCTGCCAGTCCACTTTGCCACTCATGTCCGGTGTGACAATAGCGTGCCTTTAAAAACAAAAAACTTTTTTCACTGTTATAGATTGAATAGCAGTTAGTTGTCTGCCAGCTTCTGTGTCAGGCTCACAGTGGATACTGTGCACACTGGCCCAGTGCCACCACTCATATCTGGTGTCACAATAGCTTAAGCTTGACATTTAAAAACAAAAAACGTTTTCACTGTTATAGATTGAATAGCAGTTAGTTGTCTTCAAGCGGGTGTCAGGCCTTCAGCGTGTACTCTGACAACCTCAGCAAGTGCACTTTGCCACTCATATCTGGTGTGACTATAGCGTGCCTTTAAAAAGAAAATACGTTTTTCACTGTAAGCTAATAGCAGTTAGTTGTCTGCAAGCGTCTATGTGTCAGGCCTTCAGCGTGTACTCTGCCAACCTCAGCAAGTGCACTTTGCCACTCATATCTGGTGTGACTATAGCGTGCCTTTAAAAAGAAAAAACGTTTTTCACTGTAAGCTAATAGCAGTCAGTGTCCTTAAAGCAGGTGTCAGACCTTCAGCGTGTACTCTGCCAACCTCTGCCAGTCCACTTTGCCACTCATATCTGTTGTGAGTATAGTGTGCCTTTATAAAAAAGTTTTTCACTGTAAGCTAATATCAGTTAGTTGTCTGCAAGCGTCTGGGTGTCAGGCCTTCAGCGTGTACTCTGCCAACCTCAGCAAGTGCACTTTGCCACTCATATCTGGTGTGACTATAGCGTGCCTTTATAAAAAAAAATTTTTCACTGTAAGCTAATATCAGTTAGTTGTCTGCAAGCGTCTGGGAGTCAGGCCTTCAGCGTGTACTCTGCCAACCACAGCAAGTGCACTTGCCACTCATATCTGGTGCGACTATAGCGTGCCTTTAAAAAGAAAAAAGTTTTTCACTGTAAGCTAATAGCAGTCAGTGTCCTTAAAGCAGGTGTCAGACCTTCAGCGTGTACTCTGCCAACCTCTGCCAGTCCACTTTGCCACTCATATCTGTTGTGAGTATAGTGTGCCTTTATAAAAAAAGTTTTTCACTGTAAGCTAATATCAGTTAGTTGTCTGCAAGCGTCTGGGTGTCAGGCCTTCAGCGTGTACTCTGCCAACCTCAGCAAGTGCACTTTGCCACTCATATCTGGTGTGACTATAGCGTGCCTTTAAAAACAAAAAAAGTTTTTCACTGTAAGCTAATAGCAGTTAGTTGTCTGCAAGCGTCTGGGTGTCAGGCCTTCAGCGTGTACTCTGCCAACCTCAGCAAGTGCACTTTGCCATTCATATCTGGTGTGACTATAGCGTGCCTTTAAAAACAAAAAAAGTTTTTCACTGTAAGCTAATAGCAGTTAGTTGTCTGCAAGCGTCTGGGTGTCAGGCCTTCAGCGTGTACTCTGCCAACCTCAGCAAGTGCACTTTGCCACTCATATCTGGTGTGACTATAGCGTGCCTTTAAAAACAAAAAAAAGTTTTTCACTGTAAGCTAATAGCAGTCAGTGTCCTTAAAGCAGGTGTCAGACCTTCAGCGTGTACTCTGCCAACCTCTGCCAGTCCACTTTGCCACTCATATCTGTTGTGAGTATAGCGTGCCTTTATAAAAGAGTTTTTCACTGTAAGCTAATATCAGTTAGTTGTCTGCAAGCGTCTGGGTGTCAGGCCTTCAGTGTGTACTCTGCCAACCTCAGCAAGTGCACTTTGCCACTCATATCTGGTGTGACTATAGCGTGCCTTTATAAAAAAAAAGTTTTTCACTGTAAGCTAATATCAGTTAGTTGTCTGCAAGCGTCTGGGTGTCAGGCCTTCAGCGTGTACTCTGACAACCTCAGCAAGTGCACTTTGCCACTCATATCTGGTGTGACCATAGCGTACCTTTAAAAACAAAAAACTTTTTTCACTGTAAGTTAATAGCAGTCAGTGTCCTTAAAGCAGGTGTCAGACCTTCAGCGTGTACTCTGCCAACCTCTGCCAGTCCACTTTGCCACTCATGTCCGGTGTGACAATAGCGTGCCTTTAAAAACAAAAAACTTTTTTCACTGTTATAGATTGAATAGCAGTTAGTTGTCTGCCAGCTTCTGTGTCAGGCTCACAGTGGATACTGTGCACACTGGCCCAGTGCCACCACTCATATCTGGTGTCACAATAGCTTAAGCTTGACATTTAAAAACAAAAAACGTTTTCACTGTTATAGATTGAATAGCAGTTAGTTGTCTTCAAGCGGGTGTCAGGCCTTCAGCGTGTACTCTGACAACCTCAGCAAGTGCACTTTGCCACTCATATCTGGTGTGACTATAGCGTGCCTTTAAAAAGAAAATACATTTTTCACTGTAAGCTAATAGCAGTTAGTTGTCTGCAAGCGTCTATGTGTCAGGCCTTCAGCGTGTACTCTGCCAACCTCAGCAAGTGCACTTTGCCACTCATATCTGGTGTGACTATAGCGTGCCTTTAAAAAGAAAAAACGTTTTTCACTGTAAGCTAATAGCAGTTAGTTGTCTGCAAGCGTCTGGGTGTCAGGCCTTCAGCGTGTACTCTGCCAACCTCAGCAAGTGCACTTTGCCACTCATATCTGGTGTGACTATAGCGTGCCTTTAAAAACAAAAAAAGTTTTTCACTGTTATAGATTGAATAACAGTTAGTTGTCTTCAAGCAGGTGTGTCAGGCCTACAGCGTGTACTCTGCCAACCTCTTCCACTGCACAGTGCCACTCATATCTGGTCTAGATCTCAGGCAGGCAGCATTACACACATGGACATACGGTGTGATGATGATGATGTTGTACCCGCTGCTGCTTCCTTTGCTGAGTTGTCAGATACAAGTGAAGCAGTTGATGATGATGATGCGTCCATGGATGTCACGTGGGTGCCCGATCGGCAAGAAGAAGAACAGGACGAAAGTTCAGATGGGGAGACAGAGAGGAGGAGGAGGAGACGAGTTGGAAGCAGGGGGAGGTCGTCGCAAGGAGATAGTGGCACAGTCAGACAGCATGCATCGGCACCCGGGGTCAGCCCGACAGCACGCCAATCAACGCATGCTGTGTCCACCACCAGAATGCCGTCATTGCAGAGCTCAGCAGTGTGGCATTTTTTTGGGGTGTCTGCCTCTGACAACAGCGATGCCATTTGCAACCTGTACCAAAACAAACTGAGTTGTGGGAATTCCAACACCCACCTAGGTACAACTGCTTTGCGTAGGCACATGATCGCACATCACAAACACCTATGGGATCAACACATGAGTACAAGCAGCACAGAAACTCAAAGCCGCCATCCTCCTCCTTGTCCAGCATCTTCAGCCACGTCAACCACTGCTGTCCTCCTTGCCCCCTCTCAACCATCCGCCACTCCGTCTCTCGCCTTGAGCAGTTCCCGCTCATCTGCCCATAGTCAGGTGTCTGTCAAAGACATGTTTGAGCGTAAGAAGCCAATGTCAGAAAGTCACCCCCTTGCCCAGCGTCTGACAGCTGGTTTGTCCAAACTATTAGCCCATCAGCTTTTTTTTTTTTTTTGTATTCTTTATTTTTGCAGTGCAAAAAATCAAAACAGCAGGCGTGTGGTGCCACAATAGCATTCCTCACGCTGATCATTAACATTTTTAACAATGGGGTTTTCATAAATCCGTGCACATTTTTTTGTTATTTATGTCGAGATTGTCCACGTTTACACATTACACTGAGTATACAATTAAAATGTGGTCCTAGTTTAGCTGACCAGGTCTAACGAAACCTTGGCGGCACAATGCGTTATAAACTTTATGGAGCATTCAATCTAGGCACTGGCTTATCTAACTGATCTAGGACACTTGAATACAAATGTAACATCGCTAACTATAGTATAAAATATTCAAAGATCTTGTTACCCTGACTAGGCACAGGGAAAGCATTGAAAAGTAGTTAACAGCTGACTGATGATTAGTATAGTAGTACCTAGTTGGAATGATACTTATAAAGGGGGCATCATACAGCAGTTAGCATTGCTAATTGTGCATAGGGAAATCACAGCTGGCTTTCAATACCATCACAGCTAGGAAAAGCATTTTTCGTTGATATGCATTTTTATTTCTTCTTAGATAACAAAAAAATCCTGAGACGACATTGGCAGGGCTATTCACTTGTGTGATCTGTCATGAATTGTAATTTGAATGTTAATTTGAACTGTGGGGCACAAGAACTTGAATCAAAAACATCTTTAAGCGAACTATGTTTTCACTAAGCTTAGTGAATAACTAACATTAACGAGTCGGATTAAACGCACTCTGCACTCGAGGTATGATATGTTTAAATGACCTCACTCTGGGCCCTAAATGGTAAAACGTTTCACATGGGCATACGAAAGGTACACATGGCAATTAAAATCAGAAAATATGTAAAACATTTTTAGATATACTGGAAATTAGTACACCAATATGATTAAGCACGTTGATTAATAAAATAAAGAAATGTAAATCTATCAAAGCGGCTTGAGAAAATATATGTTTAAAAAGATACAAAAATGTCAAAATCTGCTTATAAAAAAGAAATACTGCCTTAAAATTCAAAATGCAAGTATGAATATTAGCACACACAAGCTATCTACCAAATGTGAAAACTATTATTTAGCTTTTCTGGCAACTAAAAGTAACATACTACAGAGTTTACTATATTCAGTGCAATATCTAAAGGAAGTACTGGCTAAAAAATTCCATGCAAAACTAGCAAAGTTGTAAAAAACTGTATTAAGTCGGTTGTTTTCATTTTATCTGATGAATAAAATGTTTCTACATTATATCACACAGCTATTTGTCATCTTCAAAAAATTATTCTTGTGGTTTTGTCTTTCTGTACTTTCAGGATTCATGTTTGCACGTTTTTTTTAAGAATTTGCCAGGAATCTATTTTTGAAGTTGTTCCCCTCCTCTTGACACGATCAATGACCTGTGAGTCTCCGTAAGCAGGGTTGACCTGTTAGTCCCGTTTTCCATTCAAGTTGCCCCGGCTAGGTTTCTAGGGACAAATGTTGGAGCCTCGGCGTTGCCCCAATATGGAGGAGGGTCCGGGGGGGAGACCCAGTTGCCCCAGGATTGTGAGTCCGGGGGGAGACCCAGTTGCCCCAGGATTCCCTCTGCCTCCTGCATGTTGCGTACGGTATGCCTGGCGTACGCATGGCGACTTCTTGCTTCAGAAGTTAGGACACGCCCCCCTAGCCCGCCAGCTTTTACCATACAAGCTGGTGGAGTCTGAGGCGTTCACAAAATTTGTAGCTATTGGGACACCGCAGTGGAAGGTACCCGGCCGAAATTAGTTTTCAAAAAAGACAATTCCCAACCTGTACTCGATTGTGCAAAAGGAAGTAATGGCATGTCTGGCACACAGTGTTGGGGCAAGGGTCCATCTGACCACTGATACCTGATCTGCAAAGCATGGTCAGGGCAGATATATCACCTACACTGCACATTGGGTAAACCTGCTGACGGCTGCCAAGCATGGAATGCGTGGCTCTGCAGAGGAGTTGGTGACACCGCCACGACTTGCAGGCAGGCCTGCTGCCACCTCCTCTACTCCTCCTACTCCATCCTCTTCCATAACCTCCTCGGCTGAGTCCTCTTCTGCTGCTGCGTCTTGCTCCACATCAACGGCACCCCCCCAGCTCCCCAGGTGCTATTCCACATCCCTATTCTGCTCTGTGTCAGTGTGTATCATGGTCTCTGAGGACAGGTGTCAATCCATATCTGCCAAGTGACCCTATGTAGGGGGAACAGTCTCTATTCTGCTCTGTGTCAGTGTGTATCAGGGATCCTTAGGATAGGTGTCAATCCATATCTGCCAAGTGACTCTATGTAGGGGGAACAGTTTCTATCCTGCTCTGTTTCAGTGTGTATCAGGGTCCCTGAGGACAGGTGTCAATCCATATCTGCCAAGTAACCCTATGTAGGGGGAACAGTCTCTATTCTGCTCTGTGTCAATGTGTATCATGGTCTCTGAGGACAGGTGTCAATCCATATCTGCCAAGTGACCCTATGTAGGGGGAACAGTCTCTATCCTGCTCTGTTTCAGTGTGTATCATGGTCTCTGAGGACAGGTGTCAATCCATATCTGCCAAGTGACCCTATGTAGGGGTAACAGTCTCTATTCTGCTCTGTGTCAGTGTGTATAATGGTCTCTGAGGACAGGTGTTAATCCATATCTGCCAAGTGATCCTATGTAGGAGGAACAGTCTCTTTTCTGCTCTGTGTCAGTGTGTATCAGGATAGGTGTCAATCCATATCTGCCAAGTGACCCTATGTAGGGGGAACAGTCTCTATTCTGCTCTGTGTCAGTGTGTATCAGGGATCCTTAGGATAGGTGTCAATCCATATCTGCCAAGTGACCCTATGTAGGGGGAACAGTCCCTATTCTGCTCTGTGTCAGTGTGTATCAGGGATCCTTAGGATAGGTGTCAGTCCATATCTGCCAAGTGACCCTATGTAGGGGGAATAGTCCCTATTCTGCTCTGTGTCAGTGTGTATCAGGGTCTCTGAGGACAGGTGTCAATCCATATGTCGAGGTGTCAATATGTCAGGTGTCAATCCATATCCATTGTGATTTAGGAATCTTAGGTGATTTCTGCCCTTTATGTATTAAAACCAGACTCTGCATCAACTGTGTAATTTTCCATGGGAGTTTTGCCCAGTTTAAAATTTGCCTGCCCATTAAAGTCAATGGCGGTTCGCCCGGTTCGCCAGTTCGCGAACGTTTGCGGAAGTTCCCGTTCGCTGTTCGCAAACCAAAAAATTTGTGTTCGCGACATCACTTTTTAGGAATGTTAGGTGATTTATGCCCTTTATGGATTAAAACCAGACTCTGCATCAACTATGTAATTTTCCATGGGAGTTTTGCCATGGATCCCCCTCCGGCATGCCACAGTCCAGGTGTTAGTCCCCTTGAAACAACTTTTCCATCACTATTGTGGCCAGAAAGAGTCCCTGTGGGTTTTAAAATTCGCCTGCCCATTGAAGTCTATGGCGGTTCGCCGGGTTCGCCCGTTCGCGAACATTTGCGGAAGTTCGCGTTCGCCGTTCGCGAACCGAAAATTTTATGTTTGTGACATCACTAGTGGCCATTCGTATAACTGAACGAAAGTGGTCCAGTGCATTTGGCCACGCAACTCCGTGAACCTGGGCAGAGTTTGTACCGCTGCCCGTTCAACTTCCTGACCATCTAGACAAACAATGTTTGAGAGATATGATCTACCGACTGGAGGGAGCATTTGCTCCATAACACCCAGGGTGAGCATTTGCAAAGAGAACTTTCTTTCTGCCAAAACAATCTGATTTTAATTATGTTGTGTGCACAGATCGGGGCTATTCGGAAATATGATTTTTGTGGGGTTCCTGTGTTCGTTTTGTGTATTTTGGGTGTATTGTAAAATATGTATGTAAGTTTCTGTATTTGAGAGATAATTGAGTTATCCTAAATTGAGCTCAATTGTCCCTCAAACAAAAAGGCTCTTGTAAAGAAACCCCCGTGAAAACCCCGTGCTAGTGCCCAATGCATAAAAGCCATGTGTGGCAGGATAAACTTCAGTTGTACTCCCAGAACTGTGTGTCATCCAGTTACTGGAGAGGAGGTGGGCTATTTACTTGCCAATTTCTTGTTCCTGATTTCTACTCTTGGTAATCCAGTGGATGAAAGTCCTGGTCAGGACTAGTAGTCCGCTTCAGCTAGGTAGTTTAGTTTGCCTGGCACATCTTGACTGGGAGCAGCATTGGGATCTACAGTTGTTTTATTAAGTGAGTTTTGTCATTCTAGCTGAGTTTTCTTTTTACTAAAGTCCAAATAGCCCCATGCCAACCGGGAAAATCTCATCTGGCTGTGAATGGGCCATTTGGATTGAAAATCTTCGCACTATTTAACAATGTTCAGATTTTGCAATTTAGGCTCCGAACAGGCTGGAAGTTGGTTGAGGTTTCAAACTGAATGCTGCGAAGCTAGGCTTGGAGGCTTCAAATCTAGGCAAGATTGCCACAACAAAACAGTAAAAATAAATAAATGAAAAATAAATAAATAAAAAGCCTATTCCTATTACAATGTAATAGGTAATCACACTTTTCAATAATGGAGTATTTTTAGACATTTTATATCTCGAAACATGTGAAATTTGCCCCGGAAGAACTAAAAACATATTTGCAAGAATACTTACTCGCGAGAGGAAGTGCGTCATAGGAAATGACATGATGACCAATAGTGAAGACCCAGATCAAATAAAAGTAGGACGAGTGGAAGGATTGCCAGGCACATGCTGGACATATTGCGAAGAGAAGAACCTACACGGAGGCAGGAGATAGCGCAATGTTGGGGATGGCATGTTATATGGTAGTGGGAGTTTCTTTTGTGATTATTATGCACCTGTGTGAATGATCATAATTTGTATGTGTATATAAAGCCATGTACATGCATTAGAATGTATGCCTTTAGATGAGGAAGACCCAAAATGGGTTGAAACACGTTGTGCCAATTGTTTTTATTATTTTATACTATATGTACCAATAACTAGTGTGTTTACTTATACTTATCCTGAATCTTGAGGTTCCTGTTCAACGACATTAAACCTCTGGAAATTCCAGTATTGGAAAAGTCATCTTGAATGACATGTTTTATAAGTCTGTCGCCAACTTCTAATAAGCTCTGAAAACTGTGAGTGTTCTGACTTTCAACACAATAATATCTACGTTTTTATACAGATCACACTATGTGCTTTTTTATGTTTATTCCATACAGGAAAATTAACATTGTAATTACCAAGTGATGTAAAAAAGGTAAACAATTTGTGTGCGCGGATCACCTTACATTTATTTGATAGTGTTAATGTCAGGGAAACCTATTCAGATAAGAAAGGTTTGTGCTGTTTCTGCGTAGTGTCTGTCCCAGTTGTCAGAAGCGTGGAATCTGGGTTGTTCTATTCCCCACTCATTGGAATATCTATAGATATATGAATAGAAGAGGAAGGGGGGTGTACATTGGAGGTTGGGTAAGCATGAGTTTGTGAGGCAGGTACATTTGTAAAGTTAAGTTGAGTGCAGTGGTGTTTTTTAACATGGTATTACTGTGTCTCCTTCAATCCATGGGTCCCACAGTTCATGAAAGGTGTTAGTTTATCTAAGTTAAGGCTGTCTTGGATTTTGTTGTATATTGTCTGACTGGAAGATATTTTCTAGGATGCCCAGAGTTCCCTTCTGGCCCAATCAGTGGTGCTGAAAAAAATCCTTCTGGTTCCCAGAATGGCAGTCAAGTCTCTCCTTGGATCAATAAGATGGTCATAAAATAATATATACCTAATCAGACTATTTGAAGATCTCACAGCTGAGGTCAGCCCTAGACGGGAGGTAGAGCTGCATAACAATTGGTTCCCATCTCCCTCTTCCTCACCTAATAGTGTACATTTATAATATATTTAAGAGAACCCTGGTGTATGTGGTACCCATAATGTGTTTGCAATAGTGCACCATGCACAGTCAACTGTCTTCCACCACCACTATTCCAAACAGACTCCTTCCTCCTTTAAGGGTAGTGGTGATAGTGCATGTTTGAAAATGTGTGGTGGCCAACCAGCAGCCACGATAATGAGAGTAAATTAACTGACAACCAAAGTGGTTCCTAGGTACCTGAAAAAGAAAACAAAGGTAGAGTAAACTCTGAATAGATATACTTTGTCACCTCTTACTCTGCAAACCTGCACACAAAAGGCTAAAACAAACAGGACTAAAGCTTAACTTTAACTACATATATTAAAATAATATAACATTAGAAGAACCATGCACATTATTAAAATAAACCTGGATGTTTAATACATATTAAAACATAATTTGCAAATAAACTAATCTTGTAGAATGAGTTGCAAACTTAAATACAATACAATTGATTGATCACCCTTGTAGTTCAGTGGAAAGACACACAGTGTAAAGGTATAAAATTATTTACCGTTACGCTATTCTTTTAAACTGTAGAAAAAAGAAAGGACTCCTCCCAGGCCTCACAATACAAATACTAACATGGATCTACAGAAAAAGAAACACTCATTGAGTAATAAAGTTGATAACACAAATATACCAGTGAGAAGGTACACTCACAAAAGTATTTTGATTGTAGGCGTATCAATGATTTAGAGATGGTGTAAAATCCACAACACGAAAAATGGGCATGTGGGAGAGAGTAAAGACATATAATAAGTGCAGACTTTTAGGTTCAATATATGCACTTAATTAAAACACACTTACAAGCTTGAAGTATTGTATGAGCATATCGAATCCAGGGTGTATGTTTCCCATTGGTTATCCACAGATGTTAGCCGTGAAGGATGAAGAATGCTCCTTCTTAGTTATAAACAAATTTATTGGAAAACAAAAACAAATACAAAATAAATAAATCTATACACTCCCCACAAATAGCCCAACCCTAAGAGTTTTGTCCATAACAAATTCGGACTTCCTCAGGGATAATAATTGTCCAGTCTCCAGTGTGGTATGATTCCTTGTTGTCCGGCGTTATTTTGAATGTGCAGACGCCACTCCTCCAGTTGTCGTAAACCAATCCATGTTGAATATTCTCAGCTGTGGATCATGTTCCCGGAGTGCGTTTTAAGCCTGACTTTCATTCGCTGTCTAACTTTGTACGTCTAATTACGTAAAAGTTGTACGTTCCATAAACCAGGAAGTCGGACAAGCGCTTGCGTTCTACTTCCAGCGCTTAAGAGTCCAAATATAACTCAAGGATAACGTATTCAAAAATTAAAAATATGCATGTATCATAATCTTATAATAAGAACACTTAAAAACAAAAACTTAAAATCAATAAGCCCACTTCTTAGGGAAATATATACACATAGACATAAGATCAAAAGAATTCATTTAATACCTTAGTGGATAAATAAATATCAATCAAAGTATACAAAAATTATTAAAAAGTATAATTGAGAATATTTAAAATATTTAGAAATATATATACAAAGTCCCCAACATCTAAGAATACACAAATAGATCTCTCTTATTCTAAGATTTAAAAAAAATCTCTTATTCTAAGAAAAAAAAATAGAGAATATACAAAATGTAGCTGATAGTTTTGAGGTAGTAATGAACTATAGGCATGTGCATGGGGGAAATTTTTGGTTCTGTTCGGCATTCCGAAATTCGTGACTTTCGCAATTCGGGACTTCGGCAATTCGGCAATTCGGCACTTCAACACTTCGGAAACTTCGGAACTTCGACACTTTAGCACTTCAGAACTTCGGCACTTCGACACTTCGGCACTTCGGAACTTTAGCATTTCGGAATTTCGGGACTTTGCGACTTCTCTTGCAGCCGCTTAGTAGATAACTCCCTAATTCCCACGGTATTAGGAAGTTATCTACCAAAAGGCTGAAAGAACTAAATTGGTCTTTCAGCCAAATTTACTAATACTAAGTAAAAATTACTTAGTATTAGTACATTTTGCCCCTACTCGCTATAGCGCGAGTAGGGGCATTTTTGTTAAAAAATAAATAAAATAGGAACCCCCCTCCCTAAAGTAAAATGATGGGGGGGACCTATTGTCCTCCCCCCGGCCCAGACCACTGAGCGGTGGGTGGGGGCCCTAATGTTAAATAATGGGGGGACCTATTGTCCACCCCCCTGGCCCCCACCCCTGAACGTGGGTGGGGGTCCTAAATACTAATAAGGGGGGACCTAATGTCCTCCCCCTGGCCCCCACCGCTGAGCGGCAGGTGGGGGCCCTACAGTAAAATAAGGGGGGGAATTAATTTCCTCTCCCCTGGCCCCACCCCTGAGCGGTGGGTGGGGGCCCTAAATACTAATAAGGGGGGGACCTAATGTCCTCCCCCCTGGCCCCCACTCCTGAGTGGTGGGTGGGGGCCCTAAATTGGAATAAGGGGGGGACCTAATGTCCTCCCCCTGGCCCCCACCCCTGAGCGGTGGGTGGGGGCCCTAAATACTAATAAGGGGGGATAAATTGTCCTCCCCCTGGCCCCCACCCTTGAGCGGCGGGTTGGGGCCCTAAATACCTATAGGGGGACCTATTGACCTCCCTCCCGGCCCCCACACCTGAGCGGCGGGTGGGGGTCCTAAAAAAATGTCTGCCCCCAGTTGACTATGGGTACCCAAACCCCTAGTCACCCCCTACCCCCCCAAAAAAAGTACTTAGTATTAGTAAATTTTGCCACTACTTGCTATACCGCGAGTAGGGGCATTTTTGTTAAAAAATAAATAAAATAGGGTCCCCCCTCCCTAAAGTAAAATGATGGGAGGGGACCTATTGTCCTCCCCCCGGCCCCCACCCCTGAGCGGTGGGTGGGGGCCCTAATGTTAAATAATGGGGGGACCTATTGTCCACCCCCCCGGCCCCCACCCCTGAGCGGTGGGTGGGGGTCCTAAATACTAATAAGGGGGGACCTAATGTCCTCCCCCCTGGCCCCCACCCCTGAGCTGCGGGTGGGGGCCCTACAGTAAAATAAGGGGGGGACCTAATTTCCTCTCCCCTGGCCCCCCCTGAGCGGTGGGCGGGGGCCCTAAATACTAATAAGGGGGGACCTAATGTCCTCCCCCCTGGCCCCCACCCCTGAGCGGTGGGTGGGGGCCCTAAATTGGAATAAGGGGGGGACCTAATGTCTTCCCCCTGGCCCCCACCCCTGAGCGGTGGGTGGGGGCCCTAAATACTAATAAGGGGGGATATAATGTCCTCCCTCCTGGCCCCCACACCTGAGCGGCGGGTGGGGGTCCTAAAAAAATTTCTCCACCCAGGTGACTAGGGGTCCCCAAACCCCTAGTCACCCCCTCCCCCCCCAAAAAAAGTATTTCCCTACCTACCCCCCTCACCCTAAAAATAATGAGGGGGGGACCTTTAACTAAGTACCTGTAAAAAAAATAAAACTTACCATTCAATGTTTTCTTTCTTCTAAAATCTTATTTTTTCAGCCCCAAAAAAGGGCAAATAAAAAACCATAATAACTGACGCAATAAAAAAAAAAAAAAATCCATCTTCACCCTGCGAGGGCTCCGCGCAGACTGAGCTCTGCAGGGCGGTGGAAGGCTTATAAAGCCTTGCCCCACCCTGCAATTAGGTTCAGAGCACTCTGATTGCTGGGTTTAAACCATCCAATCAGAGTGCTCTGACAGGTAAATGAAGAGACTGACAGGTAAGTCTCTACATTGACCTGTCACAGCACTCTGATTGGTTGGTTTGAAATCCACCAATGAGAGTGCTCTGTGTCATCTTACACAGCATGGGATAGTTCTTTGGAATTTTCCCACGCTGTGTAATTTGACTCATATCACTCTGATTGGTAGATTAAGTAAAATGTAGAGACTTACCTGTCAGTCTCTTCATTTACCTATCAGAGCACTCTGATTGGATGGCTTAAACCCACCAATCAGAGTGCTCTGAGCCTAATTGCAGGGCGGGCAATTGCCCCGCAATGCAGAGCTCAATCTGCGCGGAGCCCTCCATGGGTGAAGATGGATTTTTTTTGCGCTCATTTAAAAAAAAAAAAAAAAAAATTTAATTGCATTGGTTATTATGGTTTTTTTATTTGCCCTTTTTTGGGGCTGAAAAGAAGATTTTAGAAGAAAGAAAACATCGAATGGTAAGTTTTTTGGTTTTTTTACAGGTACTTATTTAAAGGTCCCCCTCTCAACATTTTTAGGGAGAGGGGAGTAGGTAGGGGGATGATTTTTTTGGCTGGCGAGGGGGTGACCAGGGGTTTGGGGACCCCTAGTCACCTGGGGGCGACATTTTTTTTTAGGGCCCCCACCCACAGCTCAGGAGTGGGGGCCAGGGGGAAGGACATTAGGTCCCCCCCAATTTGTATTTAGGGCCCCCACCCAACGCTCAGGGGTGGGGGCCAGGGGGAGGACATTAGGTCCCCCCCTTATTAGTATTTAGGGCCCCCACCCACCGCTCAGGGGTGGGGGCCAGGGGGGAGGACATAATGTCCCCCCCTTATTCCGATTTAGGGCCCCCACCCACCGCTCAGGGGTGGGGGCCAAGGGGGAGGACATTAGATCCCCCCCTATTTTATTGTAGGGCCCCCACCCACCGCTCAGGGGTGGGGGCCAGGGGGGAGGACATTAGGTCCCCCCTTATTAGTATTTAGGGCCCCCACCCCACCGCTCAGGGGTGGGGGCCAGGGGGAGGATATAAGGTGCCCCCCTTATTATAATTTAGGGCCCCCACCCACCACTCATGTGTGGGGGGCAGGGGGGAGGACATTAGGTCCCCCCCTTATTTTACTGTAGGGCCCCCACCCACCGCTCAGGGGTGGGGGCCAGGGGGAGGACATTATGTCCCCCCCTTATTAATATTTAGGGCCCCCACCCACCGCTCAGGGGTGGGGGCCAGGGGGGAGGACAACAGGTCCCCCCTGTTATTTTACATTAGGGCCCCCAACCACCGCTCAGGTGTGGGGGCCGGGGGGAAGGAGAATAGCCCCCCCCACATATTTTTCTTTCTTTCTTTATTTTTACCAGTGAGCAGCCTCAGGCTGCTCACTGTTTAATAGACATAGCCCTACTCGCGGTATAGGGAGTAGGGGCATAATTTACTAATCTTTACTTAGTATTAGTAAATTTGTCTGAAAGACTAATTTAGGTCTTTCAGCCTTTTAGTAGATAGCTCCCTAATACCGTGGGAATTAGGGAGTTATCTACTTATTCATTCCTGTTATTACATTGACTGGCCAAGTAACTTACATTTTATATGAATGTATGTTACTTGATTGTTGTAAGTGTTGCAAATGCTTACAGCTGAATCCTGGCTATGTTTGTATACTTTTTATTTAAAATTGTATACAATGTAACATTCTTCTTCTTTCACTGGGTAAGTATATTAGTACTTAGGCAATACTGTGCTTCGGAACTTCGGCACTTCGGCACTTTGCCACTTCGTAACTTCAGCACTTCGGCACTTCGGAAATTCGGTAATTTTGGAACTTCGGGACCTCGGCAATTTGGCACTTCGGACATTCGGAAGTACCCGAATATCCGAATTGCCCGAAATTCATCCGAATTCATATTCGGACCAAAACGAATTGCACATGTCTAATGAATTATTTTAAAAAACACACCAGGTCGAAATCTACGTTCAGACCTCGGGGTTGCATGGTCTGTAATTTAACCCCTTAAGGACACATGACATGTCTGACACGTCATGATTCCCTTTTATTCTAGAAGTTTGGTCCTTAAGGGGTTAAGTATCCAAAAACCTTCTCTTATATAAAGAGCATAGTTCAGTCGCTTTTTATCCAACTGTACCATTCTTTTTTATACTTGTCGAGACACCCATTAACTTCACTGGCCATCTTTTCATATGAGCTAATCTTGTTCAGTTTAGCATATACTGCCTCATCTGAAGTAATAACTTTCTGCTATCAATTGCCTGCTAGGGCTATTTTTGCTGCCGTAAGGATATTTAAAATTACCTTTCTGTGAGCATGTGTATTAATCCCAGGAATAATATGAAGTACGAGTTTCTCCGCATGCAATGAAATCATAAGCTTTGTTTTTTCATATATTAAATTCTGAATTCGCTTCCAAAAATCTCTTAAATATAGACACTCCCAGAAAATATGCAGCATAGAACCAACTTCTTTCTCACACCTCCTACACAACCTTGATGAGTCAGCATACATATGTGCTAATCTTTGCGGTACCAAGTACCACCTCATTGTCACCTTACAATACGCCTCCCATAACGATAAGCTACGTGAGGCTTGCTTGGTGCTGAACATAGCTAAGTGCCAATCTCTCCTTGAAAATTGCTTCCCAATTTCATTCTCCCATTTAATCATATATTTAAATTTTTCTGGTGCCTCGCTTTCAATCAGTGCATTATAACACCAAGAAAATGGTTTAATAGACTTACGTGACAAAATAAATTCTGGTGAGGGTAAGATTTTTGCCTCATTATCTGGATTATCCATAGCATATGCTTTTATTATATTCTTAATCCTTAAGTATACGAACATCTCTTTAGCATCTAAGTTAAATTATTTTTGAAGATTAGGAAATAATTTTACTTGTGGCCCGATCATTAAATTGCCTATTTGTCTTACCCCCTTCTCTTGCCACCCTGTCATCTGAAGGTCCAAAGAAAGGGCTGCTAATGCCATTATTGGTGCAGCTTTAAACATCAAATTAAGATTTATTACACACGGACACCATTTTTTCCATAATCTTAGTAAGAGTTTTGTGCTTTGTAACATGGGTTTTAAAGGAGACTGGGGAACCGAGCATGTCCATAAGTAGTATGTTATGTTATTTGCATCTAAGCATGCATTTTCAAATGTTAGCCAAATTGGGTATTGAGAGGTTTTTCCTCATTCTAAGTAATCTAAACCCTTCTGCTAAAAAGAATGCTCTATAATATATTTTAATGTCTGGCATTCCCAGACCCCCTTTTACATATGAAAGACCTGAACTCCCTCGTGAACTCCCTCGTGCCACTCTTGGGGGTTTCCTCTTCCAAATGTGAGCATTTATAGTGCTCTGAATCTGTTTAAGTAATTTGTTAGAGAGTGCTATGCGTAATGTTCTAAAGAGATATAGTATCTGAGGTAGTATCATCATTTTAATAAGATTTATGCGTCCCAGCCATGAAATCTCCAAACCTTCCCACTTTGCCATTGCATTTTTAATTTGTTGAAGCATTGGATAGTGGTTTACTTTAATTAGTGTTTTAGCTGCTTTAGTAAGTTTAATTCCCAAATATTTTATAAATGAAGTACGCCAATCAAATTTATATTGTAGCTTCAGTTTATCTATTACTGTTTGTTGTAATTTAATAGGTAGCGCCTGTGTTTTAGCTATGTTATTTTTATAATACGATACCTGCCCATATTCTATTAGTAGTTTAATCAGTACTGGTAAGGAAGACTCTGGGTCTTTAATAAAGAGCAGAATATCGTCCGCAAACAACGCTATTTTTTTAATACCCCCTGGTGTAAACAACCCTTTAATATTATTATCTTGTTTAATAATCCTTACTACAGGTTCCATACATATAATAAAAATAAGAGGGGAAAGGGGACAGCCTTGACGAGAGCCGTTACTTATTTTTATTTTGTCAGAAAAAAGCCAGTATTAAGCACTCTTGCACTAGGGTTTTGATATAGTGCTAATATACTTGCTAAAAAATTTAATGGAAAACCCATTTTAATGAGCGTAAGTGACATATACCCCTAATGTAAACGATCAAATGCTTTTTCAGCATCTAATGCTAAAATTAATCCTTGTTGTGATGAAGTGTTTGCCCATTCCACCAAGTTCACAAAATGTCTAGTATTATCCCCTATCTGTTTTCCAGGTATAAACCCTGCTTGTTCCTCCGAGATAAGATCTGGGAGGAGGTGTTTAATTCGTGAAGCTATCAATTTAGCGTAGATCTTAATATCCGTATTAAGTAGGGATATCGGTCTTAAATTTTCACTCTGTGTAGGCGGTTTATTAGGTTTCGGTAAAGCCACAATATTTGCTTCCAACATTTCTTGGGGAATGGCACCAGTAACTTTTATAAAATTAAAAAGTTTCGTAAGAGTAGGGATCAGTTGTTTTGCTAATTTTATATAATAATAATTTGAAAACCCATCAGGCCCGGGAGCCTTATGTTTAGTGAGGGAATTTATTGCTACTGCTACCTCTTCTTCCTCAAAAGGTTTATCAAGGGAGGTACATTGAAGTGGTGTTAACCTAGGTAAATTTGCCTTCTCCAAAAAAATTTTGATCTCCTCCTCCTTTGGCTGATATGTATTAGTATCTCTCTCTAATTGATAGAGCTCTGAATAATAATCTGCCAGTTCATTTGCTATATCTTGAGGATTATATAATTTATCATTCCTTTTTGAGACTATATAAGGGATTTTAACTTGTAATTTTTTTTGTTTAACTTTATTAGCTAAGAGTCTACCCGCTTTATTCCCCATAACATAATGTGATTGGTTTAATAGTCTCATATGCTTCCCTGTCTCTAATAGTTGTAAATCTTGTAAGGCTGACTTTATCACCATCAGTTGTGAATGTGAGCATGAAGTAGGGGCAGCTTTATGAGTGGCCTCCATCTTAGTCAACTCTAATTCTAATTTGCTCATTTCCTGTGACCGTAATCTCTTTACCCTTGCTCCTTGCTGTATTAACATGCCTCTTATAACTGCCTTATGGGCTAACCATTGAGTAGTGACATTAGTCTGGCAGTTAACATGATTTCTAAAAAACATTTCTACCTGAGATTGCAATTTTGGGAGATATTCTTCACTATCTAATAAGCTATCATTTAGGCGCCAAGAACTTTTCCCCCTTACAGAAAATGGCACTTTTATCTTAATGCTTAGAGGCGCATGGTCTGACCACGTTATTGAACCTATTTGTGCGCTAATTGCAAAGGGCAAGGTTTTAATGTCCAACAGACATAGGTCTATTCTAGTAAAAGTTTTATGTGCAGTTGAATAATAAGTAAAGTCCCTCTCACTTGGGTAAAGATTACGCCAAAGGTCATAGTAATCAAAATCATGCAATAAATTCCTTAAGTATTTACCAAGGTAAACTGATGACTGTTTCGGTGGTTTATCCTCTACTCTTTTGATATCAAAAGATGGGTCTGGAACACACTTAAAATCACCACAGATAAAAATATGTCCCACCCTATATTGCTCTATCTTTCGAAAGGTCATAGTGAGAAACGATTTTTGCTTATCATTTGGTGCATATAGTGACACTATAGTTACTTGTAATCCGTTTAGTAATCCAACCAAAATCAGCAATCTCCCATCATTCCTAATATATTGTTTATCAGGAATAAAACACCAATCGCAATGAAAATAAATTGATACCCCTTTACTTTTGGTCGTAAACATAGAGTGAAAACTTTGGGGGTAGTCTTTAATTTTAAATTTAGGTGGATTCTTAACACACAAATGTGTCTCTTGAAGACATACCACTGCAGCTTTTGATTTCACCATTTCATGCTCTAACATTCTGCGTTTATGAGGGCTGTTTAGGCCTTTAACGTTTAGAGTAAGTATAGTTAAATAATTGGCCATATTCCTAATTCAATTATTCCTCATTATCCATTATACCCTTATACAGATACAGATACGTAATATTTTGTTGGTTCTCCAGGCAATGTAGTGACCCAGGGAAGGGCAGGGTGAAAAATAAATAAATAAATAAATAATAATAAAAAAAAAAAATCCAACCTAAGTATATACACAGCGCCTTTCTCAGGGGCCCGCTGTGATGGAAAAATGCCCTGGCCGAATTTTTTTCCCAGTCCGGCCCTGGGGTTGACCCAGCTCAGTGTAGAGGGTTTTTGAACCAGAAAAAAATGGTCCCTTAGTCATTGCCTTCTGACAGAGCTTTATTATGAATTTATTTGAAGGAAAAGCCTTGACCTGGATCAATGCCTTATGGAAATAGGATGATCCTTTTATGTATGACTACCTGTTTGCCCTCCTGATAGAGGCAAGAATGCAGGGAAACAGCTGGAGGATTAAGCAGGATACCATATAAGATGCAGAGTAAGTGTTTGAATCACGTACCTGAGACTAAAAGTCTCTTTTTGAGAGTGGACCTGTTGTCATTGCAATTTCTGGTCCATGGATGCCCTATGAGCCTTTGCTGGAGGCATGGTTAGGTGCTTGGAGGTTTGACAATCCACAATAGTCAGGTAAAAGTGGTCAAAAGGTAGTTCCTCAACTGTCATACAACTCCAACATTGCTTTTCCAGCTGGGAATCTACCGCCTGTCCAACCTTGCATGGCTGTGTGTGAATGTAGGCATGCATTTGTGTTTAGTGTTAGCATTTGAATGCAGTTATATATTGATAGTTGTGCATGTTGGTATTTTGTGTGCAATTTTAGTGTTTGAATGCAGGGTTAGTTTGTGTGTGATGTTTTGGTATGATTGCACGAGTGTATTTTTATGTAATGCTTATTTTTGAATGCAGGTTGTGCTTGTGTGGGGTGTTGCTTTTTGATTACAGCTGTGTTTTTGTATTTATAATGTAGTAGTGTATTTGTGTCTAGTGTTGGTGATTGAATGCGCAGATGTATGTACATATACACATACAGATACTCACACTCACTGTTGTACAAATACAGATACACACACATACTGGCACACGTACAATGCCACACAAACTTAGATATACACAGACACACATATGCACACACAGATACTGGCTCACATATATTGCTACACAAACACAGACACATACACACAAAAACTGACACACAGATACATACATAGACACATAAATACACACAGAAGCAAATTGACACACAGATACACATGCACACTGTCACACACTGTCACAACATATATAGAAGTAACAATTTACATATTTTTATGCAACCTGTTATTGATCTCTGTGATATTCAGGCCCAGAAGTCTTTGCAAATCTGATCAAAGGCCGTCAATAACTTTTCCATCCATGGGTCAGACCGCATGTTGTTTGGTATCTCAGCCATCTGAAAGCGATTGGGCCTTCGCCTCTGTGCACTCTCATGTGTATCTGTCTGATATGCCTTCAGGTGTATTAACCCCCACTGGTTAAAGGGGGGTGAACAGTGCCTCAAAGTCGAGTTGCAGGGGACTGTTACACTGCAGAGATAGGGAGTGGCCGCCTCCCGCACTCAACCATCAGGGTAGGCCTCAAATCATACGAGGTATAACTCTGGTAAATCGGGCCGAGCCTCTGAGGCACAGCTGGGTCTTGTACTTTAGAGCAAGATTTGGGGATAAATCCCTTAACATTTGGCTTTTTTAGGCAAATTCCAGAGGAGCTATGTAAACATGCTTCTGCCCATCATGGTGGTGAAGCCCCGCCCCCCAAATTGATGCAAATTTAACTATAGTTATATATATATTTTAGTATATTTATGTATGTGTTTTAACTTTGGATTTTTCCAAATTGTTTTTATTTTGTATTCATCTTGCAATGCAGTAAGGGGTTAATGTGATCCATTTAGGTTGAACTGTGCAGCTAATCTACAACCCCTTATATAAAAAAAGAGGAATATTTTATATATTTTGCTCCTGTTGATAATCTAGCACCTACTATCAGTTAAATCTGCACCTCCTGTTAGTACTGTTTTCTATGATTCAGATCAGTCTGATAGACAAAACATGTAATGTGATTTTATGAAAGCTATGATTTTTTGTCTGATATTATGGAATAAGTTTTAGATTATTTTTTATTTTTTGGG
Source organism: Pelobates fuscus (assembly GCF_036172605.1). NCBI lineage: Eukaryota > Metazoa > Chordata > Amphibia > Anura > Pelobatidae > Pelobates > Pelobates fuscus. The sequence continues at coordinate 208,896,927 of NC_086320.1, read as the reverse complement.
ATTGATGTCGGGGGTAATTGAAAGTTAATATGAGGCTACTTGAGTATGGCCTAATGAAATTAGAGGAAGAAAAATCTGAATAATCCTTCAACATGTAAATATTAGACTTAAATACTCATAGATCCATATTCCAGTAATAGGTAAAATCTTAGGTACAGTTCAGTCTTAATGTTGTCACGTTATGTGAATAATACATTTCACTGGGTACCTCATTATTCAAACCTTTTATCATTCTTTATTGTATCATAAAGTCTTAGACAAGTGTTCGGTAACTCAGCCGCAATTCATAGTACTTGCCAAGAAAAGTATAATATCACAGCAAAAATGATGAATTTCAAATACGTACTTCATGGAAATCTAATATCTTGTCACAAACAAACTCACAAAACACATTATTTTTAGCTTCATTTCAATATTTAACTGGGAGCAACACATTCATTTATTTTACTCTATTAGTGCACAAGGCTGCAGATAATCATATGAATCTTTCAATTGGATAAGAACATGTTTTTAACCTGAATAAAACAACCTAATATACTGACCTATATTATTACATTCTAGGACAATTAAATATATTGTGTATGAATTACTAAGCAATGCAATACAAATTGTAGTGCTTAAATATTGAGATATAAATATAAAGGTATATACCAGCAGTTACACCCTAATGGAGCAGTTTCAGTTGTGATAGGCTGGGAGAGGGACTAGGTAAACAAACTTGATAATTCTTCTTCACTTACCTCTTGGCAGATCAATAACGTGGACAAACCTAATATTATATCAGTAGTTGCAAATATACTGGGACACAAACTAAATGGTACCTAACCCTAAATCTAGCCGCTACTTTGAATTTTAAAAAGTCTTGTAACATAAAAGATTTCTAATGCTGGAGAGTGTATTATCGGAACGTAGTGATATTGTGTGGTTCAGGAGACATTGATAAAACACTTGGCATTGTGTGTGTATGTGTGTCTTGTTGTAGCTCGCCAGCAATCCAAAAATGGCATTATTCCTAGTTTCTTTAACATTTGGCCTAGATGCTTGTTAGTAACAAAAAAATATATAAAAAAATAAAGTGTCACTTATACCTGACAGCTACCTATTTTATGTTTGCGTACATTGGCATATCTTGCAGCAGTCACCAATGTCCAGCTGACTTCAAGTGAATTCACTAGTGGCAGATTGTGAAGTTCCTTCAAGAGCATGGGGAATATGCATAAATGTGGCTAGCCATGAGTGCCAACAGATGTAAATTCAAATGTAGTGACAATTCTTGACAAATGCTTGTCAGTGTAATTAAAGAGAATGCTTAAACTATGTTTGCAGAAGAATGATTCTGTGTTTAAATACATATTACCAAGGGACACTGTCACATTCTTATAGGATATCAGTAAAACAATAATAATATATTAATAATAACTACACATAGAACTCCTGTTTAACCTTGAGTGTGCTGATTGGTGTGTTAACCAATGCTTGACAACCAATCATATCTGCATAGACATATGAAAATAATTACAGCACAAGGCATGTCAAAGATCATCACACATAATTCTGGGTTTGTATTGAAACCAGTAAAATATGTTTTTGAGGCTCATTTTCTCTTTTGTTTTGCATTTTGCAATTATGATTGCTGATAATGTTGCATAAAAACTCCAGAAGGACTCTCATGTGCTATTTGTTTTGATGGGATGCTAAGATCCCCTTAACCCCTTAAGAACGCATGACGGAAATTTTCCGTCATGCTGGTCCTACCCTTAAGGACGCATGACGGAACATTTCCGTCATGCAGTATTTTTCCAGCAGGGTCTATTACCTTGCTGGCAACTATGAGCCCCAGGTATCATTTGATTCCTGGGGCTCCCCTCTCTCACCTGGGGCCAGAATTAGTGTCCCCAGACTGACTGATGCTCTGTTTGCAGAGCTCAAAGTGAGCGCTGCAAACAAGCATTTAAATGGGGATTTAAATCCCCACTATTACAATTTGGTGTGATCAGGATTAAATCCCTGCTAACACAAGGAAGTTCCAGGTATCAATGGAAACCTGGGGCTCCCCTCTATCAGCTGGGGACATTTTTAGTGACCCCACCCTTTTTGATGAGTTACATGCAGTGCTGGAAGTCAGCGCGGCATGTATCTGCTTAAATAGGCATTTAAATGCCTATATCTAGATTGTGGTGTAAGCAGGGTTAAATCCCTGCTCACACCAGGAAACCCAGGTATCATTAGAAACCTGGGTCTCCCCTCTGTCAGTTGAGGTCATTTTTAATGTCCACAGACTGACAGCTGAGCTGCATGCAGAGCTCAAAGTGAGATCGGCATGCAGCTGTTTAAATGGGGATGTAAATCCCCATAGAGCACAATGCAGTGTGAGCAGGGTTAAATCCCTGCTCAAACTAGGAAACCCAGGTATCATTAGAAACCTGGGTGTCCCCTCTGTCAGCTGGGGCCATTTTTAGTGGCCCCAGGTTTTTTGATGAGCTGCATGCAGAGCTCAAAGTGAGGTCGGCAAGCAGCTCTTTTAATGGGGATTTAAATCCCCATAGACAGCAATGTAGTGTGAGCAGGGTTAAATCCCTGCTCACACTAGGAAACCCAGGTATCATTAGAAACCTGGGGGTCCCCTCTGTCAGTTGGGACCATTTTTAGTGGCCCCAGGTTTTTTGATGAGCTGCATGCAGAGCTCAAAGTGAGATCGGCATGCAGCTGTTTAAATGGGGATTTAAATCCCCATAGAGCACAATGCAGTGTGAGCAGGGTTAAATCCCTGCTCACACTAGGAAACCCAGGTATCATTAGAAACCTGGGTGTCCCCTCTGTCAGCTGGGGCCATTTTTAGTGGCCCCAGGTTTTTTGATGAGCTGCATGCAGAGCTCAAAGTGAGGTCGGCAAGCAGCTGTTTAAATGGGGATTTAAATCCCCATAGAGCACAATGCAGTGTGAGCAGGGTTAAATCCCTGCTCACACTAGGAAACCCAGGTATCATTAGAAACCTGGGTGTCCCCTCTGTCAGCTGGGGCCATTTTTAGTGGCCTCAGGTTTTTTGATGAGCTGCATGCAGAGCTCAAAGTGAGGTCGGCAAGCAGCTCTTTTAATGGGGATCTAAATCCCCATAGACAGCAATGTAGTGTGAGCAGGGCTAAATCCCTGCTCACATTAGGAAACTCAGGTATCATTAGAAACCTGGGGGTTCCCTCTGTCAGTTGGGGCCATTTTTAGTGGCCCCAGACTTTTTGATGAGCTGCATGCAGTGCTGAAAGTTAGCACTGCATGTAGCCATTTAAATCCACAAAGAACACTGCAGCTGAGCGATCAAGCTCAGCTACAGTAATTCTCTCAAGTGATCTGGTGCTTGGGAGACTCACAGGGTCTGAACAAACCCTGGAGGATCACCCTCTATACCCAAATGCCATTCTGATCAGTGCTGGGCATTTTTAGTTGCCCAGCACAGATCGCATTGCATTGGGAATAATGTCTTCAATGTAAGAGATGGGAGACTGCAATACTGAAAATAGCCAGTAGATGGCAGCAACATACCACTGTGTTTTAGTTTAAAATCCCTTTACTAATATCAGCACTGATATTAGTAGAGGGAAACCTTTGGGATTAAGATTAAATTAAGGATTACAATTAAGGATTATTATTCGGTTTAGCATAAGTACTAGATTTATTATCAGGTTTATTACTGGGTGTCACGGCTAGTAATGTGGTCCAGCACGCAGAAACTATGTAAACATATACATAAGTAAGAAAAGGAAAATAACAGGATAGAGCGTAAACCGGACCTTAGAATGGCCGGACTAATACGCTAGAGACAGAGAATGGTCAAAGGGAAAGCCAAGGTCAAGGAAGCCAGAAAATACTCAATACCGATTAAACAAGCCAAGTCAGGGAAACCAGAGATCAGAATAACCAGGGAAACGCCAAGGATCAGGATACCAGGAAATCAGAAACACGAAAATAGCACTCTCAGGAAACCAGGAAACTGAAACCACGACAGGGCAAAGTACTGGGAAAAGCTAGGGGTTTAAATACCCCTCTCTAGGCTGTGATTGGTCAGAGGGCGACCTCTGACCCCAAAACGTGCGTGTGCGTTGACGTTGTGACGTCACACACACGTTGGTATAATTCTCGGGGGCGGAGCTATGCTTAGGCGCGACCACGTGGTCGGCGCCATGTTTGATTCGGGCGCGATGCCCGGAAGAACGGAAGGAGCGGTTCCCGGCTCGCCGACGAGCAGGCAAGCTCGTGTTGTCGGCGCGGCCGTGCCGGTCGGGCACGGCCGTGAGGCTCGGCGGGCCGGTGACCGCAACAGTACCCCCCACTCGAAGACCGCGCACCGGGCGGGAAGGACCCGGCTTAAGAGGAAAGCGGTTGTGAAACGACCAGATAAGACGGGGCGCATGGACCCGGTCAGCAGGAACCCAACAACGTTCCTCGGGACCATAACGCTTCCAGTCAACGAGATAGGACAAGACACCTCTGGATAATTTGGAGTCCATGATAGAACGGACTTCGTATTCTTCTTGATCACCCACTACCAAGGGCGGAGGAGGAGTGGATAACCTGGTGTAGCGATTGCAAGTAAGGGGCTTGAGCAGAGACACATGGAAAGTATTCGCAATTCTCATATGAGCCGGAAGTGCCAAAGAATAGGTCACTGGATTAATACGTTGGGTAACTCGAAAGGGACCTATGTACCGAGGGGCAAATTTCATGGACGGGACCTTAAGTTTGACATGTTTTGTGGAGAGCCACACCCTGTCACCTGGAAGATAGACAGGATTAGCGCCCCGTTTTTTGTCAGCTTGGACCTTTGCTCGTAATGAAGCTTTTTGCAGAGCTGAATGGACGGAATCCCAGGTATCATGAATTGATTCTAAATGGGTGTTCAAAGCAGGAATTTCCGTGTCTGAGAATTCAGAAGGAAAAACAGCGGGGTGATAACCCTGATTTACAAAGAATGGACTATGATTAGAAGATTCATGAGTGGCGTTGTTCCTGGCGAACTCAGCCATGGGTAAGAGCTCATACCAGTTAGACTGATTGGCATTTATAAAGCAACGTAAATAGGCTTCTAAAGACTGATTCACCCTCTCTGCTGCTCCATTTGTTTGAGGGTGATACGCTGACGAAAAGGAGAGTTCGATGCCCAATTGCTTACAAAAGGAACGCCAAAACCTAGAAACAAACTGGGTACCTCTGTCAGATACTATGCTTTTGGGTGCAACCGAAAGATCTCTCTCAAGAATATTTGAACTAGATCTTGAGCAGATGGTAATTTTTTAAGTGGGACAAAATGTGCCATCTTTGTGAATCTATCGATAACCATAAGAACTGTATTAAACCCGTTTGAACTGGGTAGATCCACAATGAAATCCATGGCTAAGTGGGTCCATGGAGCACTAGGTATCGGCAGTGGTTGTAACAGTCCAGGGGGCGATCTAGGAGGAACTTTAGAAACGGCACATATTTGACATGCCCCAACATAATCTTTGATATCGTTTCTAAGAGCAGGCCACCAAAACCTCCTGGAGATGGCAGAGAGAGTTTTATGGACTCCAGGATGGCCCGCTGTGAGGTTGTCATGGAACATATCTAGTACCTTTTTTCGGAACTGAGGTGACACATACAGTTTGTCCGGAGGTTTTCCCACAGGTGCCTGAGTTTGGTCTGCTATTATGGCACAGAAGAGTGGAGAAGACACTTCGGAAACTGTAGTGGCAATGAGGCATTCAGGAGGTATAATAGGATATATCTCCTGTTCCGGAACTTCCTCTGTCTCAAACTGCCTAGAAAGTGCATCTGCCTTGGTGTTTTTAGTACCAGGCCTATACGTAATTACGAAATTGAATCGGGAGAGGAACAATGACCATCTAGCCTGACGAGAGGACAGTCTCTTAGCGTCCCCAATATAAGCCAAATTCTTATGATCTCAGTAAAGATCAAAAGTGGCTCTTTGGAACCTTCCAAGAGATGCCTCCATTCCTTAAGGGCAAGTACAATGGCCAAAAGTTCCCTATTCCCTATGTCATAATTCTTCTCTGCAGGTGTGAGTTTGCGAGAGTAAAATCCACAGGGATGTAAAGGCGTATCAGGACTTTCTCTCTGAGACAGAATGGCTCCAACTCCTGTCTCTGACGCATCCACCTCTAGGATAAATGGTTTGGTTGGATCAGGATGGGTCAGGACAGGTGCTGAGGAAAATAAAGATTTTAACCGTTCAAATGCCTCTCTTGCTTCTTTGGGCCAAGATATACAATTTGCTCCTTTTTTGGTTAAACTGGTTATAGGGGAAATCACGGAGGAAAATCCCTTTATGAATTTGCGGTAGTAATTCGCAAAACCTATAAAGTGTTGGGCAGCTTTAAGGCCCTTGGGCAATGGCCACTGTAAGACTGCCTCCAGTTTGCGGGGATCCATCTGGAAACCAGACGGAGATATAACGTATCCAAGGAATTGTATCTCCGTTTGGTCAAACTGGCATTTCTCCAGTTTACAGTAAAGACCGTTCTGTAACAGGGTTTTCAGTACAATTCTCACATGTTCGTGATGTGTCTCTAGGTCTGGGGAATAGATGAGAATGTTGTCCAAGTACACTAGAACGAACATGTGAAGGTACTCTCTTAGGACATCGTTAATAAAATCCTGGAATACCGCTGGAGCGTTACATAATCCAAACGGCATAACCAGGTATTCGTAATGTCCCATTCTGGTGTTAAATGCGGTCATCCATTCGTGACCCTCCTTAATCCTGACTAGATTGTATGCACTTCGGAGATCGAGCTTAGTAAAGACTCGAGCTCCCTTCAATCTGTCAAACAGCTCTGATATAAGGGGAATAGGGTAGGCATTTTTTATGGTAATCTTATTCAAACCCCTATAATCGATACAGGGGCGTAGGTCTCCTTCTTTTTTAGAGACAAAGAATAACCCAGCCCCGGCTGGTGAGGAGGATCTACGGATATGACCCTTTCTGAGAGCATCCTTTATATATTCTTCCAAACAAAGATTTTCCTGGGGGGACATGGCATAAACTCCTCCCTTGGGAGGCATAGTCCCTGGTAATAAGTTTATAGTACAGTCATAAGGTCTATGAGGAGGTAACCCTTCTGACTGGACCTTGTAAAATACCTCTTTTAACCCCTTAAGGACACACGACGTGTGTGACATGTCATGATTCCCTTTTATTCCAGAAGTTTGGTCCTTAAGGGGTTAAATCCATATACTGCGGCGGAATTTGTGTGGTCAAGGGAGGTGCAAAAGGAACATTAATGGTACCAATAGGTTGTGGGATTTGCTTAAAGCAAACACCTTAGCATCTCTCACCCCAACTCACAATCTCTCCTTCAATCCAATCCAAACGTGGATTGTGTTTCAGGAGCCAAGGGAAACCGAGTATTATCGGACATGTAGGTGAAGATATGATTTGAAAGGTAATTTCTTCAGAGTGGAGAATACCCATTGAGACAGTGATTGGCAGAGTTTCGTGTGTGATGAAAGGCTGGGTAAGAGGCCTTCCATCAATGGCCTCGACTGCTATAGGTTTCTCTTTTTGTCTTAAGGGCAGGAGATGTTTTGCAGAGAATTCTTTGTCTAGGAAATTCTCCGCTGCCCCAGAGTCAATCATAGCCTCACACTGAACAGTAGTGTTCTTAAAAGACAAGGTTACTTTGACAAGGAAACGGTTCTTAGTCAATTTAGGGGACATATACATCACACCTAAGGTCGGTCCCCGTACGTGCCTTAGGTGTGCAAGTTTTCCGGCCGAACTGGGCATGACGATCTTAGATGTCCCTTCTTGCCACAATACATACATAGCCCCTCGTTACGTCTGTGTTGTCTCTCTGCCTCAGTGAGTTTAGCGCTACCCAATTGCATGGGTTCAGGTTCTGGAAGAGGCATTTGGCTACTCACCACTGGGTTAGAGAAACGAGGAGCTATGGACAAATTAGAACGTCTGTTACGTTGTTTGTTTTTCTCTCTCTCTCTGAGCCGGTTATCAATGTCTATCATGTAGGCAATAAACTCATTAAGATTAACCGGAAGGTCTCTAGCTGCGGTCTCATCTTGTATACTCTCAGCTAGACCTTCAGAGAAAGCAGCCACCAGACCACTATTGGTCCAATCAACCTCAGACGCCAATGTCCTGAACTCTATGGCATAATCGGCTACAGAACGACTGCCTTGCTTGATTCTCATAAGGGCTTTGGCAGCGTTCTTCTCCCTGCCTTTAGGTTCAAACGTAGCCTTAAAAGCTGTAAGAAAGGCACTGTAATCACGGGCTACTGCGTCACCACTTTCCCATAAGGGGTTAGCCCAGGTCAAGGCTTTTCCAGTTAATTGGTTCATCAGATAGCCTATTTTAGATCTATCTGTTGGGAATGAACCTGGGGAGGCCTCAAAGTGGTATTCAATTTGGTTTAAAAAACCTCTGAATCACCTCCATAATGAGGGGGCGGTGACAGGGTTATGGACGGTGGTTTATGTGGTACGGGAACCACTACAGGTGGCGGAACCACAGGTGGTACAGGCGGGACCTCTAAATAGGCAGTCCTCTGGAGCAAGGTCTGAAATGCCTGGGCAAATTGGTCTAACCTGTGGTCCATATCCTCCACCCTATTTTCACAGGCAATCATATGTTTGCATAGTTCTGCAGGATCCATGGCCCTGTCATAATGTCACGGCTAGTAATGTGGTCCAGCACGCAGAAACTATGTAAACATATACATAAGTAAGAAAAGGAAAATAACAGGATAGAGCGTAAACCGGACCTTAGAATGGCCGGACTAATACGCTAGAGACAGAGAATGGTCAAAGGGAAAACCAAGGTCAAGGAAGCCAGAAAATACTCAATACCGATTAAACAAGCCAAGTCAGGGAAACCAGAGATCAGAATAACCAGGGAAACGCCAAGGATCAGGATACCAGGAAATCAGAAACACGAAAATAGCCCTCTCAGGAAACCAGGAAACTGAAACCACGACAGGGCAAAGTACTGGGAAAAGCTAGGGGTTTAAATACCCCTCTCTAGGCTGTGATTGGTCAGAGGGCGACCTCTGACCCCAAAACGTGCGTGTGCGTTGACGTCGTGACGTCACGCACACGTTGGTATAATTCTCGGGGGCGGAGCTACTCTTAGGCGCGACCACGTGGTCGGCGCCATGTTTGATTCGGGCGTGATGCCCGGAAGAACGGAAGGAGCGGTTCCCGGCTCGCCGACGAGCAGGTAAGCTCGTGTTGTCGGTGCGGCCGTGCCGGTCGGGCACAGCCGTGAGGCTCGGCGGGCCGGTGACCGCAACACTGGGTTTATTATTAAGTTTATGTTTGAGATTAGGTTTATAATTAATTGTAGTATTGGGATTATGTTTCAGATTAGGATTCAGATTATGGTTCAGATTAGGATTAGGGTCAGCACGGGCATCCCTTGCTGAATATAGCAAGGGAATTCCTCGGCTGACACCAGCAGGGGGAATCATTTTAACACTATTGCTAAAGGTAGGATTGAGATTTGGATTAAGGTTATAATTAGGGTTACACATGGGATTACGTTATGGGTTAGGATTGTGGTAATGGTTTATTATTAGATTGAGGGTTAGATTTAGGATTAGGATTTGGTTTAGAATTAGGGCTTGGTTTGGGATTAGAGATTTAGATTAATATTAAGATCGCTACTTTCCAAAGATATGCATATGGGGTATATTTGTACTGAGAAGATGTTGCTGAGTACAGCTAAGATAATTTTATGACAGTGGGAAACAGGATATTTAAAAAATAATCATCAGAAATACTATGTGTATGTAAAAATGTTAAAATAAAAATGAATACCACAAACTTTGAAACAAAATGGTAACAAAATGTCACTTCAATAAAGCTTATAATATTTTATATGAGGGTCCCCATGTTGTCCACTTTTGTAAATGGTATGCATTGGTGGCGTTATTTAAATATATGAGTGACTAAAATGCCCCAAAATGAAACAATGACCATTCGTCAATTTGCCATTTAAAAAAACCTGTAATGGGCCGGGTATGATTTTAGCCCTGTATTTTTTCACAAAAACCTGGCTAAGGTGTACAAAGGGGGTAATTTTGTTCTCAGGAAATATAGCTGAGAATAATTTTGTGATTTAATTTACAGTAACATATATCAAGTTTCCAAAATTAACTACTAAAATACAACATGTGTGTATAAAAATGCAAAAATAAAACAATATGATAACATTTGAAAGTAATTGGTGCTAACATAACTGTATAATAAAGCTCAAAATATACCATATGACATAGCCCGTGGTGTCTACTTTCACAAATGGTATGCATTTATGGAGTAATTTTAACTGTCAAACTGCTACAATGCCCTAAAATGTGATATAGACACACCAAATCCATTTATCAAAATTCTAATTGTAAAAACTAATGGTCAGGACTCGTTTAACCCCTTAAGGACACATGACATGTGTGACATGTCATGATTCCCTTTTATTCCAGAGGTTTGGTCCTTAAGGGGTTAAGGCACTGTAGCTTCACAGGATAGTGTGAAAGACATACATTGGGGGTATTGTTTTATTCAGAAGAGTTTGCTGAGCATAATTATGGGGTTTTGATCACAGTGGCACTTACCAGACTTGAAAAATGACCCCAAAAAATGTAATGTGTATGTAAAAAATGCAACAAAGTTTGACATAAACTGGTGAAAAAATGGCATCACGCTAAGGCACAATATATACCATATGAGATACACTGTAGTGTCTACTTTCACCAATGGTAGGTCATTGAGGGATAAATTCAACAGTTAAACTGCTACAATGCCCCAAAATGAGACTTGCTCCATCAAATTCATCTATCAAAATTATCACTGTGAAAACTGAAATGGTCAGGTCTCTTTTATGGCACTATAACTTCACAGGATAGTGGCAAGGACATAGATTGGGGGTATCATTTTACTCTGTTGATATGGCTGAAAACAATATGGGGTTTTCTACAGCAGTAGTATATATCAACTTTATGAAATACACATTAAAAATCCTTGTTTTATGTGTGTATGTTAGAAATCTGAAAAAAACACAATTTTACTACACGATTTAGCAGAGATTGGCAGCGAAATGGCTACGTAAAAAGTGTCAGAATACCCTTTGGTAAATAGCCTGTGATGTGTGCTTTATATAAATATATACTTTTGTGCAGCAATTTTGCAAAAATAGTGGTGGCTATTAAGCTTACAAGACAAACATGCCAAATTCTAAAATTGCTCCACATTAAAAAAAGTTTTTACTCTTTGTATTTTGTGGCCTGTAACTTTCAAAATAAGCTGAAATCCTAGACATATTATGTACTCTGAAAATCAGAACAACTAATTGAATATTTTTAAAATTACTTTCCCTAAGCTGCACTTATTATACACACGTTATTATTGCCTAAACTGTGAAAATAAAAAACAATTTATTTCATTTTTTTTTCATTTTTTTGGATTTTTTTAATAATAAATAAGAATTTATATATGTATATGTCACATAAGATTAAAGCCCTTTTTGTCCTTTAAAAAACGATATATAACATGTGTTGGTGTAATAAATAAGAAAAATGCAAACAGAGGTTGAATACAAACAGCAAAAAATGTAAAAAAATGCTTGTGTCCTTAAGGGTAAGTCCAGTTTTTGAAGCTGCGTCCTTAAGGGGTTAATCCCCGAAGAATACCGTAGCTTTTCCCCATGACATCTTAGTCCGGTTCCAGGTACACTTTAATGATCATTGGAATGATACTAAAACCTTCAACTATTTAAATGTGCACAGTAATTTGCAATAGTACACAGACACATTTTTGTGTCATGTTATTGTAAATGCTTGTTTACATGTAAAATAAAACTAACCTAAACATGGGACCTCTCTCTGTCTGATATGCCTTCATGTGTATTGGATTGGTCCAGTCTGTATTTTTTTTTTAACTCCTAACCCCTGGTTTAATCCAAGTTTATTTGTTACCATCTCATTTTCTTGTGTAATTTGGAATTCACTTGTTTTCTTATATACTATTCCAGCTCCTTCACTGGGTTTATCCTCTAAGCTGTTACCTTGTGGAAATCATTTGCTTTGCTCTTTTGAGAAAACCAAAGTTGGGTGCTGATCACCCTTCTTTCAAGGGGAGCCAGCCATACACCATAAAACATGTACATGGGGGGTACTGTTTTACTCGGTAGACTTCGCTGGACACAAATATTAGTGTTTCAAAACAGTAACATGTATTACAACAATGATATCATCAGTGAAATTGACTTTTTTGCATTTTTCACACACAAACGGCACTTACACTGACGATATAATTGTTGTGATATGTTCTACAGTTTTGAAACACTAATATTTGTGTTCAGCAAAGTCTCATGAGTATAACAGTACCCCTCATGTACATGTTTTATGGTGTTTTCAAAAGTTACAGAGTCAAATATAAGGCTTATGTTTCAGTTTATTAACATTGAAATTTGCCAGATTGGTTACGTTGCCTTTGAGACGATATGGTAGCCGAGGAATGAGAATTACCCCCATGATGACATACCATTTGAAAAAGTAGACACCCCAAGGTATTGCAAATGAGGTATGTCCAGTCTTTTTTAGTAGCCACTTAGTCACAAACACCGGCCAAAATTGGTGTTCAAATTAGTTTTTTGCATTTTTTACACACAAACAAATATTAAAGCTAACTTTGGCCAGTGTTTGTGACGGTCTCAAAGGCAACATAACCAAACTGGTGAATTTCAATGTGAAAAAAACTGAAAAATGTAACATGTTATATTTGACCCTGTAACTTCCCAAAACACCATAAAATCTTTACATATGGGGTACTGTTTTATACTTGAGACATCGCTGAATACAAATATGTCTATTGTATTGCAGTAAAAGCAAACAGTACCAAACATTAGCAAAAATTATGACATTCACAATTAAAATGTCATGTACAACTAAAGAAAAAACATTTCTTAATTTTTACCTTGGGTCTGTTTAACCCCTTAAGGACCAAACTTCTGGAATAAAAGGGAATCATGACGTGTCACACACGTCATGTGTCCTTAAGGGGTTAATAAACATCGGACATTTTCTGAACTGACTCCTTTGTGTGATCTATCATTTAGTGTCCCCCAGATCTCGGGGCATGGTACAGTCAGGATAGAACTATAAGGACATGGCAGGAGAAATATCTTGATAAGCAAGGACAGATGTTCCAACAGTACTATTCTTAATGGTGAGTTGGGAAACACAACCTCTACCCTCCCTCAATTACATCTTGAGATTAGGATGTACCAATGATGATGGATCGGTATGTTTTATTATTATTATTAACAGAGATATAAATTAGTATTGCATTCACTAGCAAAACGTTATTAAGCCTAAGATGTTTGTGTATAATGGGTAGCACTACTGAACACTACTACTGCTGCAGCACACAGGACTAAAAAAACTCTGAAAAAAAGGATTTTCTTTAAAAAAAAAAAAAAAAATGCCCGTAAACTGTAATCAGTATGTAAGTAATCATATGTCTCTCACAAGAAAATAGATGACATTACAGGAACACTATAGGGTCAGGAACACAAACATATATTCTGGACCCTATAGTGTTAAATACACCATCTGGCCCACATTGCCCCCCTAAATATAGTAAAATCTTCCCTTTATTACAGTCTGCTGCTGACCCTGATCTGCCTCATTGGCTGACATAATCAGAAGTGGTGATCTCAGCTAATCACATTTGCTGAGCTTGTCAAGGAGGCAGGTCAGGGGCAGAGCCAGCACAAACCAAACACAGCCCTGGCCAAGCAGCATCTCTTTAGAGAGATACATTAAATCAATGCATCTCTATGAGGAAAGTTCAGTGTCTCCATGCAGAGGATGGATACAGTAAATGGTAGTGCTGCACACTGTGCAGCACTGCCTAAGGAGGCACTTCTAGAGGCCATCTACCTAAGGAGGGGCCAGTGGAGGTATCCGTAGGCTGCAATGTAAATACTGCCTTTTCTCTGAAAATACAGTGTTTACTGCAAAAAAGCCTGAAGGGACTGACTATACTAACCAGAACAAATACAATAAGCTGTAGTTGTTCTGGTAAATATAGTGTCACTCTAAATGTAATTAAAAAACACATCAGTAAAATGTAATCTAAATCAATGAATCAAAATTGGTGTAAGTGGCTAGGCACAATAGTAATCTTACCTTGCCTGTCTCCCACTAGAATCAAGTAAATAATTAAACATGCTATCACTATCTCCCACTCACAATTTGTGTTAATGGCAATGGCAGGGGCTGGGCACAGCAATAACAAAACCAGGCTTCCACTAGGATCAATGGCACAGGCTCCCATTCCCACTCTGGCATACCAATACTCAGTGTCTGCTACTCTGTATCCCTCAATAGCTGAAATCAATTTGACTGAAACAATCCTGCTTCTTCTTTTTCCCTCTATTAATTACTTACAACTTGATCTGTAAGTAAAAACATTATTTAGTCTCTAACCCCTAACCATCATCTCTTTTTCCTACTCTTGATTAGACAGGAGACATAGTACAGTCCACATCAATGGACAGATCACTTGTTCATTTTGGCAAATTAAGTTGCATATTTCCTTTCCCCCAAAATAATATTCATTCCATCCCCTTTTTTAGAGCCATGGTTGTAACTTCAAAATCATGAAACAAACTATTTTGACTGAACTATAATTTTGTATTTGCCAATTGTCTGAATTATTTGTTTTGTGATATATTCATCTGGTGTTAAAGAGATACGACATTCGAACCAACTTTCGCCCAAAATTCAGACAATTCCCAATTAGTTTGAAATGCACAAGTCTACTAGTAACTATAACTGATAGGGAGCTAAGATTGAGCAACCCAGTTAAAGTATAAAGAGAGGTGGATTTCTAAGTTTTATTTTTCAGATCTCACATACACTTATTTCTATGTTAATTATAGGATACAGTAAACATATATCCTTTAATGACTCCTTTAATGACTGAGAGCTTCAGTCATGAAAATGAGTGACTACTTTTAAATTGAAGGCACAAATTGCATGTTGATAAGGAAGCTACTTGTAAGAGATGGAGGCTACTAGAAATTAAATTAGATTCCAATCAAGAAAAAATGTATTGTTCCTCTTTGCAATATTTTAAATTTAAAATAGTGTTTCAAATTGATTTTTTTTTTACATTTGGTTAATTATTCAGTGATTTTTTTCAAATGGAATAAGAATTGTTAGTGTAATATTGAGCATGTCGAACGGTCATCTCATATCTGTTTCTCAACTTTACAAATGACAATCGGAAAAAAAAAAAAATCAAGAAAAAAAGGAAAAAAGGTAGTACATTCAAATAAAAATATCAATGCAATGACTCAAGTTCATTTTAATGTCTAGAATTTATAAACACCCACTTTTCATACAGTGCTCATTTACAATTTTGAAGGAAAAAATTATTCGATTGAAAATTGCTTAGAAGAGAAGACTTTCTTTTGAGTTTCTTGCGCTAAAAACTCCAGGCATGAAAACCTCAATAGCTTATAGCAGGTAACGATTCTTGAAGAAGGTAAGGATAGACTTTAAGACATAGAGCGGGGAAACAGAAGTGCAGGAGAAGTTTAACCCCTTAAGGACACACGACATGTGTGACATGTCATGATTCCCTTTTATTCCAGAAGTTTGGTCCTTAAGGGGTTATACTTCGCTGGGGAGAAACATAACCTGATACAGATAGAAACCATATAGAAATCCATGAGAGGCACATCAATGTTAAAAAAGATCAAAGGAATTTGGAGATTTTCTTTTCCAAGTTTCATCTATAGGAAAGGTTACATGAGTAGCATGTTAGCCCCAGATCCAGAAGATTAGTTGCCAAGATCATATCTAAACTCAAAATATGTTAAATGCAGCTCTGTAATTATAGGGTCTGATGCATGCGACTGTAATGATATTGATGTTACAAAGTTTTGGAGTCCAGTAGCCAGATCAGCAATGTTTTCTGCCAGAGGTAGCCACTCGTTACCCAGGTGGTTGAGCCCCTGAGCCTTGAGTGGCCTTCTGGTCTTAAGCAGAGATGGGAGACTGGAACAGAGAGATGATAATCGTAGTGAGGCAAGCCGAGGTCAGTGGGAAGGAGAAGCAGCAAAGTCAAAACAGTCCAAAATCAGCAACAGGTAGGAGAAACAGGAACAAGCTTGATTAGAGAGTACAGGAACCACAATAATCTGGCAAAGGTACAGAGACAGGAAGTGGCTTTTATAGGCCAAGAACCAGACACATGACCAGACACAGCTGAAGAGACTTGTCACTGATACCAATGCTTGTAGAGTCAAGGTTACCAGATCTCAGGTACATTTGCAAAAGGCAGGCTGGTGTACTGGTAAGGAAGAGGTTTAGCAGCATGTAAACCAGGGTTCGAAAGGCAGCAGAGTCAGTTCCTCACAGCGACATCCAAGCATCATGCTTGCCAACTCTAACCCTGTCAAGTAGAAATTCACCCCCGGATAATATACTGTGGCTTGCAGTGGTGTGCAACTTTTAAGGCCTGGCTAGTAGCACAGGACTAGAAATTTGAAGCCCTGAATATAAAAAAAAATATTTTCTCTAAAGAGTATACATATCATCATGTGTCATAATTTTTTAGAAAAAGATTGTATTTTTAGGAAAAGAGGTAGGCCAAAAAGCATACTGAAGCAAATTGTAAATTACACTTTAAACGTGGCATGATAAAATGTTCCTTTATAGAAATTAGCATTAGTTTCACACTAAGAAGATGACACTTTCTCACTTTCATTGGTACTGATATCTGTGGAAAATGACAAATTGTGATAGCAGAAACTCTACACTTTACTGTGTCTTCCCAACTTAACCTCATAAGCAATATGCACATAACTTTATTTTGACATTTTTTATATAGGTGTAATGTCCATGTTATCACACAGTATACTTTATGAATTTCAGTAAAATTACCTGCCTTAAGTTACTCATATTTAAAAGATCTGCTTTATTTAAGATATAAAAAAATGCATCCCTCTAGAATCCTAAAAATATTAAATGTGTGATAAAATATTTTGAAATAATTACAAATAACAATAAGGAGTCTGTAAGACATGGAGCAGGTCAACAGAAATAATTTGAGGCAACTTATCTTATAAAATAAAAAACAAAATACATTGTTAATATTAATGGGGATGAACAATGTTAGTGTGTTTCCAGTGTATAGGGATGTGCATGGGCAAAAAAATTGGTTCGGTTCGGCATTTCTGAAATTCTGGACTTCAGCAATACAGCACTTCGGTTCGGCACTTCTGAAATTTGGACTTCAGCACTTCGGGACTTCAGCAATTCCCTAACTCTAACCCCTAACCCTACCCCTAACCCTTACCCCTACTTCTAACCCTACCCCTAACTCAAACTCTAACCCCTGGCCCCTAGCTGTAGGGTTAGGGTAAGGGGTAGGGTTAGGGAAAGGGGAAGGCCCCTTAGCCAAACCCTACCCCTAAACCTACAGCTAACCCTACCCCTAACCCTTACCCCTACATCTAACCCTACCCCTAACTCAAACTCTAACCCCTAGCCCCTAGGGTTAGCTGTAGGGTTAGGGTAAGGGGTAGGGTTAGGGAAAGGGGAAGGCCCCTTATCCAAACCGTACCCCTAAACCTACAGCTAACCCTACCCCTAACCCCTAACCCCTAATCCTAACTCCTACCCCTAACCTTACCCCTACCCCTAAGCCTAAACCTACCCGTAACCCTAATTCCTAATATGAAAACTAACTTGTTAAAGTAAACGTTTTAAAGAAAAAATATGTAGATTGTAAAAAGTGGAAAGGAAAGGACCGCGCTTCCTATTTATGAAAATTAACTTGTTAACCCCTTAAGGACACATGACATGTCTGACACGTCATGATTCCCTTTTATTCCAGAAGTTTGGTCCTTAAGGGGTTAAAGTAAAACTTTTTACATTAAAATGCCTATGTCAGAGGAGAATGCTCATAGGGTTTTACTGTTAAGATCAATACATATATTAATATGTTAATACAAAATAAAAAAGGCAGGTTGGACATTCACAATTAATCAAATTTTACTGGCATATTATCTCCTATGGGAGCTCCCAATCCAGCTCCTTCTATTCAATGTCCCATCAGATATCTTTGTAGTGTGTTTTCTTCACTGGTTGTGAGGTCACTGGATACGGACAACTGAAAGTCTGTAAGAGTCTCAGCTGCTGGTAAATTTGTTCAAACACGTTTCACCTCTTCAAGGGTTTTATCAGTGATACAAAGTTGCTTTTTGTCCTTTCTTTATTTAAAATCTGTGTCCTCCTGTCAGGGAGTCAGGGAGAACTGGCTTTGTAAATGATGAATTGTGCAATAAAAATAAAATTAAAAAAATAACAATAATAATTTTTTTTTTGTTTTTTTTTCTTGTGCATGCAGTTTCCAAACAAGCTTATAGCGCCACGACAGCGAGTACAAGCTACATATTGGTTTACAATATCATGGCAGAGTTATCAGCACATTTTAAGTTTTGTAAAATGACACGCTTAAGGTACATGAAGTGAGATAGCGGCACATTGTATACAGTTTAAAAGTCAAGAGTAATACAGATGTGTACTTAGGTCTGCCCACCCCTCTCGATTTAGTTGCTCATAGCTATGCTGCTTTAGTGTAGTAGGCTAAATAAAGCATCACTTTAACAACGCTGGTTACTTGTGTTACATATTATGCATCATTCAGGCGGTTATCACTTAGCGGAAGATATAACTTATTCTAACAACATGACTAGTCTGGATAATACCACATCTATCTGGTCTAAGGCTGTATACCTTCATATGACTAGTTTGCATGAGTATGTCTATGGTTAAACGTCTATTCTTAAGGCTGTAACTAAGAACGTTTTTGTTTATAGTGATATCTATTGCTATAGCTTAGAATAAGTGTACAGGTAATAATAGAGTACATGCTGGAGTGAGGTATGTTGCTTCTTTAAGAATATCACCCTGGTTGATCGAGGCTTCTGGCGTTGCCACGGCAGGTAGGGGCCGGCACCATGGTAGACTCGAGGCCGCACGGGAGGGAGCTGTCTGTTGCTGAGCCGATGCCCGATCTGCTGTATTGTTGTAGCAGGGGGTTGCCTGTGAAGGCTTGTCGCTTTTCTCCACGCTGGGTTACTCCGTGAGTGTAGCTGAGTGGAAGGTGGGTATGGGGTTAACTTGGTGCAGCAGTGCCTTGTTTATCAACAGAAGCGGTGTAGTGTGATGGAAATGTCCTCCGTGTCATGCTCCTCGGTGTAGCAATTTTCAGCAGTGTGGATGGAGCACCCCCATAGTCCACTGCCGGTCAGATAGCTGTCAGGATCAGTGAGGTCGGGAGGTCGTGGGTCCACTGAGCTTAAGCACGGGAGCTGCGCTGGTTACCGTTGCCGTGTGAGGGGAGATGGCCGTCCCTCTACCTCTTGCGCACATGGCGGCCGCCATCTTAAGTGCTGAGCTCGGCCCACCATCCACAGTAATGTTGTCGCAGGGTTTTGGTTGCGGTGTTGTGGTTGGGGCCGTCGGGTGAGGACCGGGATCACCCCCACCGGTCCATAGGGGGGGGAACGGTGCCTGAGCCACTCAGAGCTGGGACCCTGACTGGGCTCCGTTTGGTAGGATAGGAGGGCAGCGGCCGTCTGCCCCACTCACCACCAGGGAAGGCCCCGTCTGAGACATCCATGGTTTCTTCTCCAGGGGACTGTAGCTCGGTGAGCCAGCCTCTCCCTGGATCCAATGTGCCCCATGCGTTAAGGTCCGTCGCTGCCATTCTGTTTCCAGGCTGTAGGCCATGATTCAATGCCTTAAATTATAAAGGTTTTGCAGGAGCTCAGCCTGCATGCGACTATCCAGCTCGGCGGTTCGGCCCCGCCCCCAACAATAATAATTTTAATAGCTAATAACACCTTCTTTTTAAAAATGTCTCTCTTCCCTCTCCTTACCGATATTTACATGCATTTCTAAATCATTCCTATTATGCTCTTTAATGGATAGCTAAAAATCAAATAATCATAGAACTGATTTTAGGGATTAATAGTTTTTAGAATAAGACTTATATACACAAATAGTCTTCACTTCCCCAATTTGTTCTCTCTTTGATAACATGCTCCGGTTACAAAAGTACTTTCGAGATACATTTATTTATAACGAAATGTTATAATATTTTGAGACTGCAACATTGTGTAAAAGGAAAGTTACATATAATCACTATACAAAAATAACATAAAAGTGTCAATATATACAACCGAATCAAATTAAAAGCTCTTGTGCTCTTTCTTTCACCGAACATAAATCAGTCATGCCTTGATAGTGAAGTTAAGCAAATAGTTAACGCAAAGGAAAAAAAAAAAGCTACAGGTTACCTTGGCAACCCATTTATAAAACAAATCAATATCGCTTAAAAGGTAATAGGGGGTTAGCACAGGATGAACCCTAAACTGTAATTCAATTTTTAATATCACCAAAACTTTATAATATTAATGGGGTTATCAAGTCAAGCAGAGAGTTTACACATGGGGACAACAAGAATAAGCCACGGGTAACCATGGCACACCGTTCACATAGGAAATCTATTTAAATATATTTCCACTTTTTGAAAAAGTCAATTTAGCACCACAAAATGATTTTGAATTAATATGGATATGTATCTTTTTAAACAAATCTAAACAGTGAAACTAGGAAATGGTTACCATAGAAACCTGTTCCTACAAAGTATAAAAAACAAAACAAAAAAAAACAAAGAGCAATTCTATCCGTTCAAAGGTTTTATGGTGTTCATATTAGCTATTAGAAACTTTTTTTTGAAATATATGATTTTTATTTTCAGTAATCAAAAGGGTGATATGGGGATACAGAAAGGAAGAAGGGTAATTACAATGAGTAACAATTAGTAACAATTAGTTCAGAGTATGCTTGACATTCAGCGTTGCTCATACAGAAAGGCAGTAGGTCTTAAGACATATGTTATTCAAATTTAATGAGTCATACAGTCACTCTTAAGTTACAACTTAGCCGGTTGATGTTTGCTATAGTTATATGTCGAGTAAGAGTGGGGGAGGGGGGGAGGGAGAAGGAAGTGAGAGGGAAAAAGGGAGAGAGGGGAAGGAGGAAGGAAGGAGGGAGGAAGGACCACAGCTCAGAGCTCTTCTCCTATCTTCTTAAATCCATTATCCTGCAGAATCGTATATTGAAGAGGTTGAAGATATTGCGAGGAATTCAGTTTCGGTGTTTGGTGTATGCGTGATGACTAATTAAGTGCTCTGTCACCTTCATTGTTGTTACATGGAAGGACTTCTGTTCGTTGCGGGCACGACGTGTTGTTAGGGGTAACCAGGTTTGTGGCTGTCAGCCAGGGATTCCACTGGGACTCTAGTTTTTCTGCTTTGATATGTGTCTCAGAGGAGAGTAATTCGTATCTGTAATATTGATATACTTTTCTGGTTAGATCTTTATTAGTTGGGCAGTATGTGGTTTTCCAGTGAAGTGCCAAGAGATGTCTAGCAGCTAGAATTATTATGGTAGCTATTTGTCTAGAATGTCGTGTCCACGCATCTGAGAACAATAGTAATAAGCCAGTTTTGGGAGTAAGTGTGGGGCAGCCCCCTGTGCCTAGGGTAATCAGGGCTTTGACATGTGACCACAGTGGGCTGATTACTTTGCATTCCCACCAAATATGAGTCATGTGTCCTGGTGCGCTCTGGCATCTCCAACACACGGGTGCTACTGTTGGGTAGATTTGATGTAGGCGGTGTGGCGTGAGATA
Organism: Pelobates fuscus; assembly: GCF_036172605.1. Lineage (NCBI taxonomy): Eukaryota > Metazoa > Chordata > Amphibia > Anura > Pelobatidae > Pelobates > Pelobates fuscus. Next base: position 208,875,141 of record NC_086320.1, on the reverse strand, counting down.
CCAGCGAAATACAATTTTCTTGTGCGCTTCTATATGGGAGAAACAAGTTGTAGTGCCTCGTAAGGCATCTAGCGATTTGAGCCATTGTTCTGTCGTTAACTTGGGTATACCCTCTTTTTCCCATTGTGAGGTGTATTTAAAGTGTTGTGGTGGGCTGCTGTCCAGCAGTGTTTTATAACATAGAGATAGAGTTTTAGGTTTCGACGGGGCCAACAAGCATCTATTAATGAGGTTTGTCTTGTAATTTTGTCGGTATTCTCGTCCGTGGTATGAAAATGCAACCTTAGTGTTGATAATGCCCTTCAGTTGAAGGTATGAGAATATAAAGGAATTTGGCAGGTTGAACTGCTTTTGTAGGTCGGGGAATGGTAGAATGTGATCTTTGCCGCATACGTCTTTGATGTGATAGATACCCCTTTCAGTCCATGATTTAAATGAGATCCATGGAGAGATCGCTTCTAATGCCATGAGGGGAGCTCGAGAGTCGAAGCGTTTGCTTTTAGCGGAATCTGTGTGGAGAAGGTCCCAGACTCGCAAAGTGAGGGCAGTCGTGGGATAGGGTGTGGTTTCTAGGTGCCTATATGGTTTTGGGGTCCATAGGACAGACCGCAAAGGGTGTGGGTGTATCGCTTCTTGTTCCATATCTACCCATTGGAGGGTATTTGCAGGCGCGTGGAGGCGGACTGCTGCTTCCAGTAGGGCCGCCCTGTAGTATGTAAGAAGTTTGGGTAAGCCCATTCCTCCTGTTTTAGGTGACATTTGTAGCAAAGATAGAGGCAAGCGCGGGTTCATTCTACCCCAGACAAATTTAGTCAGTATCCGTTGCGTGGTCTGGAACCACAGCACCGGAACATGTAACGGTAGCATCCGAAACACATAGAGAATTTTTGGCAGTATCATCATCTTGATGGTTTGTTTTTTCCCTAACCATGAGATATGGACATCTTTCCATTTTTGAAAATTCGTGTAGCACATGTTAATGAGTGGTTTATAGTTTAATGAGATCGTTTTCTGTTTGTGTAGAGCTAATTTGATTCCTAAATATGTAACATAATCACGTCTCCAGTCATATTGGTAAGTGGTCTGCATAATGTGTAGTCGGTGTTGAGGTATGTTTATCGAGTAAGCCTGCGTTTTTGATGTGTTCAATTTGTAAAATGATACTAGGCCGTATGTGTGAAGTAAGCTCATGAGTCGTGGCAGTGATGATTCTGGATTGCTGAGAGATAGGAGGATGTCATCTGCAAACATAGCTAAGCGATAGTCGTGGGAGTGTATCTGAATGCCTGTAATCAGTGGGTCGGTTCTTATTTTATAGGCTAGAGGCTCTAGGGATAGGATAAATAGGAGGGGGGATAGCGGACACCCTTGTCTGGTGCCGTTGGTAAGGATAAAGGGGGCAGATATGAAACCACCATTGGAGACTTGTGCATTTGGTTTGCCATATAGCGTCATTATGCCTTTTATTAGTTCTGCAGGGAAGTTATATTTTTCTAGCACTGTCGTCATGTAAGACCAGTTTAGGCGGTCAAAGGCTTTCTCTGCGTCTAAAGCCAGCAGAAGACCTTCTGAGTTATGTTCCTCCATGTGTGATAAGATGTTTAAAATCTTCCTTGTGCTGTCGCAGCCTTGTCTGCCCCTAATAAACCCCGACTGATCTGAGTGTACAATTCTGGGGAGGATCGGTGCTAGCCTATTTGCTATGATTTTAGCATAAATTTTTGTATCACAATTAAGCAAGGATATAGGTCTAAAGTTAGAGCATTGGGTAGGGGGTTTTCCTGGCTTTGGTAGTGTAGAGATATGTGCCTGGAGCATGTCGGGTGGCATTTTGCCTTCACTAAAGCAGTGATTATATAGGTCGGTCATATATGGTGCTAGAATAGAACCGAAGGTGCGGTAGTACATGTTTGAGAAGCCGTCAGGTCCCGGGGACTTGTGCGGTGGTAATTGTGCAATAGTTTGAAGTGTTTCATCTATAGATATAGGACGAGTTAGGGTAAGGCCTTCTTCTCTTGTTAATTGCGGTAAATCGACATCTCGTAGAAAGTCATCAATGTCTTTTTGTGTCGGTTGAGAGGAGGGATCTTCTGAGCTTAAATTATATAGTTTGCTATAATATTTGCTTAATTCTTCTACTATGCTTTGTGGATTCGTTATTTTGTGGCCTCCTTTTGCTTGGAGGTATGCTATTTTTGAAGCCGCCATCCTGGTTTTGAGTTGAGCAGCTAGAATCTTCCCAGCTCTGTTGCCCTCTTTGAAAAATTTGTGTTTCATTCTCATGAGATAATAGGTTGTCTTTGCTGTCTCTAGGTCATTAAGTCGTGTTTGTAGCTGAAGGATCTTCGAAGTGGTGGCATGAGATGGAGTTTGTTTGTTCTTTCGTGTCAGAGCATGAAGTTCCGTTAATGTGTTGGTATATTGCAAAAGCCTTTGTTTCTTTTGATAACTAGAATGTTTGATGAACTGGCCTCTAAGAACGGCTTTATGCGCTTGCCATAAGCTTTCTGTTCCGACCTCACCATCTTTATTTATGGCAAAGTAAGTTTCCAGTTCTTCTTTAATTTGTGTGACTAATTTGGGTTCTGTTAGCAGTGTGTCGTTGAGTCTCCAGGTTCTCCTGCCGGTCGTGGGGTGTTGTGTGACAAGCGCTAAGGTGATGGGGGCATGGTCAGACCATATGATGTCGCCTATGCGAGCGGTAGCTACCTTTGCTAGTAATGCGGTAGGTAGCAAGAATCTATCGATTCTTGAATATGAGGCATGAGCTGCCGAGTGAAAGGTATAATCTCGAGCAGTTGGATTGAGAACTCTCCAGACGTCTGAGACGCTGTGGTTTGCCAGTATCTGGTCGATCAAGGCGGTGGACCGTATTCTCTTTTGCGTTGTCCTCAAGTCCACTGTGTTTGTGGATGTTGTGTCTAGAGTAGGGTCGAGAAGACAATTTGAATCCCCGCCCAGGATGATATCTCCGAATTTGTGGGCCTCTGCTAGAGTGAGGACTTTGTCTAGGAAGTTGTGTTGATCACTATGAGGACCGTAGATATTAACTAGGGTCAACTGGACGTTGTTGACGATGCACTGAATAAGGAGATATCTACCTTCTTTATCTCTGATTTGTTTAATTAATTAAAAGGACACTGTCTTGCTTATCAAAATAGACACACCTCGCTTCTTTGATTTGTACGTGCTGTGGAATCCGAAAGGGAAGTGTTTGGAGGTGAATTTAGGTTGGTTGTTTGTCTGGAAGTGTGTTTCCTGATAAAATGCGATGTGCGCTTGATTCGTTTTCGCGTCTGTGAGGGCCATTCTTCTTTTGTGAGGTGTATTCAGCCCTTTGGCGTTTAAAGAGAAGATATTAAGCGTCATGTCGATTGGGATTTGGTTTTGCAGTACTCTTTTCTGTCAGTAGATGCTTGGGAGAGCCTATGTGAGTCGCTGGTTGCAGGTTAGCGCTAGTGACACGGGCGACAATGGCTTTGATATCGCTTGGCTTTCGTAGTTTCTGTCGCTGTTCATTTTCCTGTGTAATATAGGTATGATGAGGTTTCTTGGTATGAAGATATGTATCTTGGAGGGTGGTCCCTCGATGTGCTTGTGGTCCTGTGGGGATAGGAGAGGGGGGGGGAGGAAAAACAAGGAACCAAAAACAAACATAAACTATATACAATAAACAATGCGCCTCTTAGGTGAGGCTGAATTTTGATTCGGCTGAGCCGAGTATGTACAAGGGGTGAGGTCCTTGAGATGGGACCTTTAAGACTAAATTACCTGGGCGCTGGGGCCCTTATTGGGGGTAGAGAATCCCCCGGTAGCCGAGAAAGAGAGAGACTATCCTTAACGCTACATGTGTTCATGGCCACTGAGCGATCACAAATGCTCTTGTCCCCTGAATTTTAGTAGTGGTCTTACGAGTGAGGGAGGAGATGAAGGCATCCCCATTTGGGAATGCATGTGGTGTCTACTCTTGTATCATCTGCATGTTTGGCTATTGACATTGTGCCCATTATGGAGTTCAGTGGGTACTATGAGCCTATTGTTTATTTATTTTTATAATTAATTTTTTTTTTTTTTTTCTTTGTCTTAACCTTTAGTGCGGTAATATCTAAGCTCTGAGCACTCACGGGGTAAATGGTAGATAGTGTGTACTGATCTCACGTGTATCAGCCATTTGGTCTGGTACTCCGGTATTACCCTAGGTACCCAGCAACCTGACACATGACATGTTAATACATCCTATTCCCACCTCTGCTCACACATGAGAAGTACATTACCACCCGCCATGTTAGTTTCCAGGGTATCTGGGCTCCGACTTGTAGGTCTCAGTGTCCATATTTCAAAAAAAAGAAAAATTCTGGTAAGAAATAGATAAACTTTATAGTCACTTAGCAGGTGTAATTTTCTCCCATCCAGGGGCTAGTCGTGGAGGTGAACTGGTCGGTTTTTGGACGTCTGGGTAAGCCGTTGCGTCTTCTTGTAGCGAGATGTTCCATTCTGCCAAGGTGTGTTTCCCATCTTCTAAGGAGAGAATATGTTTTTCCATGCCATTTTTTCTTATGATGAGCTTTGTCGGGAATCCCCATTTATAAGGGACCTCAGCTGCACGCAGAGCTCGGGTGATGGGGGCGAGAGACCTCCTTGCAGCGAGTGTGGTTGCCGAGAGGTCTGTGTACAGTTGGACCTTACTGTACGCATCAGGGAGAGCCGGCTTCATCCTTGAGGCTGCCATGATCAATTCCTTGGTTGTATAATAGTGAAGTCGTGTAATAGTATCGCGAGGTATGGAAGCCGGTAGATGTTTAGGTCTGGGTAGACGGTGGGTCCTATCCAGCAACAAAGTTGGCTCAGGCAGATTAGGTGTTATGTGGCGGAATAAAGTAGTAACATAAGCGCTGAGTTCACCCGGGCTGACCTCTTCAGGGATCCCGCGTAAGCGGATATTATTTCTCCGGTCTCTATCTTCATGGTCAGTTAATTTTGTAAGAATGTAAGATAATTTAGAGTCCATGTTTTCGAATGACGCCACTGCATTATTGTGCGCCGAGATTATCTCTTCCGTCTTGGTTTCTAGGTAATCCGTGCGGTCTCCTAATGCCTTTACCTCCGCTCTGATATCCTTAGCTAATTTGGCGAAGTCAGCCTGGATTGATGTCTGGAGGGTATTAAGCATCTTTTGGATAGCAGCTTCAGTGGCTGGGGTGTCCCTAAGGGAGATGGATGTGACATCGCTCCTGCCGGAACTCGAGGCCGGTGAGTTGGGCCTATCGGCGCCATCTTTATTTTCTCGCTGCGGCGAGGACATAGCCGCGACTTGGAGGGGGAATACATCTTTTACCTTCTTTTTCGACACTGAGCGGTGCGCCATGCTGTCGGGTGATTCCTCCGTCAGGTAGCTTGAAAGTAGAGGATATTTTCTCAATAATCGCTTATATATTCGCTGTGTATGGGGAAATGTTCTCAGAGCCCGTCGCTCACACGTCCATTCGCGCCTAGAAACTTTTTTTTAATTACATATTTTATCATTTTAAAAAGCCAATCAAATGTGACATGACATCAGGACCACCCCCTGGACAGGAGGACATAGGCTTTAAATAAAGAAAGCAGCATTGTATCATTGATAATGCCACTGAAGCGGCAAAATATGTTTATGTTTTGCACACAGTTCAACAGTCGGGGGACACAGTTATACACTTAGTCACAGGCACACACATACAGTTACAGACAGACAGACACACACACACACAGTTACAGACAATCCCACATATAGTTACACAGTAAAGACAAAAGGTAATTGGGGCACACCCGGAATATGCATTTTGCAGGAATGGTGCTGCCGTAGTGACTAAAATGTATACATAATACAGATTAAGGAACTGCGCACACATAAATATACATTTTAAAATTGTATAAGGCTTCTTAAAATCACCTATCTAAGCAAACACATACAGAGTTTCAATTCCACCATAGGGCCATATATTGTTAAACCCAGCACTACTTCACAGTACCCCAATATCGGTGGATCCTACACTAATTCCAAAGTGGGAGACAAATTAAATAGTGCTAGTGCTAAATAAGATGAAGTGTATTCTGATAATCTGATACAATGTGAAAGTCCACCCTGTCTTTTTTTAGTTTAATGTTTTAATATATTTATACATTTATTAATTTTAACAGTATAACCCTTTTGTTTTACCCTTCCCAATTTATCTCTCTGCATTTGTGCAAGAGTCTAACTCTGGAGAATTAGGAGATTATTTCAATACTATATTTATAGTTATATGAACTACATAGGCCTTTTACTTTAAAAAGTGTAATTTAACAAGTCAATTTTCACACATAGAAATAGCTGTCATTTTCTTTCTGCTTTCTACTATTTATACATATGTTAGAGGGTTTTGTTTTTCAGTTTATTGCTGCACCTATAACCTTTATGTATTGTGTTTTTAGTATACTTAGCCATTACTACTAACTGGATATAATTTTCTAATACGACACTGAGTGTGAATTTGGCAGGCGGTTGTGTTTTTTTTCCCTCTTGCACTCCACCTTATTGTTTTATTTTACACTAAAAAAATGTTGTATTGATTTACGGGAGTGGATAACAACTTTGAACTGAACATGAATGTGCCTCCTTGAACCTGTGTATTTAAATTAAATGTATATGATAGAAAAATAAATCGACAAATAAAGTAAATATAATCTAGTGAAAACACCAGTAAATAATGGTGAAAAACTTGCCTAAATGGCTCACCTCTATGTACATTAAATGATACCTATGCGCCTACAGAGCTCCAAGAAAATGCTAACTGGCTAGTGACTTTATTAAGTAGAAAAAATGGTCAGGTCCAGAGCTAGGGGCACATAGAGTAGGTATAAGTCAAATGACTAACATAGGTATCTGGGGTACAGTCACGAATGTACAGCTATACACGGTGCTAAGCCGTGTAACTGTAAAGAGGTCTTTAATACTTAGTAACCTGTATGTACGCAGTATCTGGACTGCAGTATACTAAGTGATAGACCAACTGGCATAAGGGGTGTCATAAATGAATACCTTGCATAAATGACATTAGGAATCTAACGTATGGGGGATAAACATATGGCTACTAGCGTCCCCCTAAATAAATAACAATGTAACTGTAACGCTAAACAAATACTGGTTACAGTATATACATTAGAAACCCCAAGTGCTGTTTCTGTGAGAATTGCTCAACAGATAATTAAAAGTGACAAAACCCCAAGTACAAATGAGAGGTGAAAAAGACAAAGATTAGAGTGGCTTCATGTGCATAACCATACTTAGAGTGTTGGTTGCCTACACATGGTGATAGATAGCCCTAAGTGAAATAAAGTGAATGAAAAAAAGAGCCCATAGAGCCCGACGCGCGTTTCGGTGCTTGCTTAGATGCACCTTCGTCAGGGGCTAATTTGAGACTAGTCCATAGTCTCCTTTTGTATGTATTCAAGTCCCAGCCACTTGCCAACTGACCAATGAGACAGCCGATATCAAGCGCCAAAAATACCACGTGGGCATATGTAAATGCCCTGGGTTGGATGAGCCAATCAAAAGCCTTCTAGTCTGACGTTTTTCGACGTTTTTTTCCCTTTGCACCAGTTCGTTAACCCAATGTGTGCCGAGAGGAATTCATCCATACTGGCTGCTAGTGTAACAGGAGTCTTGTGGAATTGTAGCGGTTTATCTTAGCTACATTTCCCTCATAAAGTGTCACTGTTATTACACTTTAATGCTGTTACGGATTAAGCCGTACTTGAAACGGAGTATCCGTCTAGTATGTCGGCATATGGTAATTAGCTGGTCTCTTTCAGCCAATAATAGGCTGTATGTTCAGTCATCACTCCGTCCGAGTTTAACCCATTGGGTGTTGCAAGAGGATCGGGTGATTTTAGTGTATTGCCCTAATAGAGCTACAGTGGCTAAAAAACGTCACTGTTTAAAGATCCAATAACGGGTGTACTTCGCTAAGAAATTGCTTGCCGGTTCCAGAGCTGCTTAGTGGGTAGGATGTTGGTCGTGTGGACCAATAAAGTACATTAGAGGTGTACTGTTCTTCCCTGAGTTGCTATGTGAATATTCTAAAGCTCCTACTTGTTCATGGGATAGATGTTGATAATAGCTCCTCTAGTCATGAATGGGGAAGGGGTCTATCTATTGCAGATTCTAGTTAAACTAATGCATACCAACTATGTAGGTACCAGGGGTATCCGGTCACCTCACTCTGGCAGATTGCGGATGATACACGGGTATTTAACCCGTTGGGTACCGAGAGGCATCAATGGGACAGAGCTCTCAGTGTTATGGACGGCATATAAAACTCAACTCAAGTAGCTTATCTTGGCTATAATACCTATATAGAGTATCAATATTGCTCTCTTCATGTTACGTGGCAGGGCTAATATGTAGACCGCCGTGAAGTTTACAGAGTGTCTATTTAATACGTCCATATAGACTGATAGATTGGTCTATTCGGTCAGTCATAAGCATAATGTTCAGTCATTGCTCCGGCTATGTACTGGCCTGTTAGATGTCAAGAGGGGATCGAGTAGCCCCTGTGTATGACTTATGGGGGATCAATTGAGGCTGAGACGCCTTAGAGTCGCCACAATAGATCAGTCACATGTCAGGTGTCCATCAAAAAGGCCTTAACTGGGCTTGCCAACCCTGGGTCGGCCGCTTGGTTTGTGTAGTGCATATGGTTAGTGTAGTATATACATGGGGTTTTATACATAGACCCAGTGCCCCATTGATTCCTTTGAATGCCCAAAGGTTAGCCTGATCGTTCCCATGTACCTGAGGTGAGTATTAGGTATTGTGCTCCTCTAAACAGGTATGGGGGGATGTCTGTATGTGCTAGCTTGGGTCATCATGGTGGATCCTACTCAATGAAAATCCGGACGGTATTTGATACCCTACCTCCTGTTACATAAAGGATAATGTGAGGTTACCACATAAAGACTATTGTATTACCGTCTGTAATATGTAATATGGAGGTATCAGACTGTTAGATGGCAGGGCGGTTGGTCATAGGACCTGGAATACAATACTAATGATCATAATAGTAATAATAATTAAATCTAAATATTTACAGGTATTTACAATATATACATATATATTACAATTTAGTAATGGTGAGGATTAGCAAAGCGTGCTTAAAAACTGGATGTGTAAAGCCACTTCTCGGGAGTGGTACGGATCATAATATTGAGCATGCGAGACACATGTCCACAAGTACACTGTATGTCCAGTGTCAAATATTTTGGGATGGAATAATCTCGCTTCCCTTTGTTAGTGTAGAAAATTCTCATATAAAGGGGGTGTAGGAAAAGCCCTCGTTCAGCCCATTTGGGGACAGGGTTTTTAGTGTGAAAATCCAGTAACTCTCTCTTTGGAGAAGTTTAGTATCAATATCACCCTTTCTGGGACCTAGCTTTATCTTTTCAATTCCGTTAAATCGTAGGCCATGTGCTGAGCCTCCGTGTTTTAGTTTCAGGTGTCTAGAGATGACTGTATCGACTTGTCTAGTGGGGTTCACAGAGTTCACGTGTTCAAGAATCCGGTTTTTAAATGGTCTAAAGGTCTTCCCTACATATTTCAAATCACAACTACATGTTAGAAGATAAATCAGGCCTGCAGTCTGGCAGTTGAAAAAAGTCTTAACAGCATGTGTCTGGGTGTTTGTAGAATTCGAGAAAGTTTTTGAATTTCTACGAATGAACTTACATGCCTTACAACGGCCGCATTGGAAAGTGCCTTCTGCTGGGGTTTTTAGCCATGTGCCTTCCAATTTCGGTAGTGAAAGGTGGCTGGGTACCAAAAGGTCCTTGAGATTGCGCCCTCTTCTGGCTGTAAGTGATACATATGGAGTTAAAACATCTTTAAGGTGTTGGTCTTGGTAGATGAGGGGCCAGTATCTCCCTAAAATCTGTTTTACTGGGTCCCAGCCAGAATCAAAAGTGCCAATGCACCTAATTACGTTTCGAGGTTTATCATTCTTGTGCTTTTCTACAAGGAGTGTTTCTCGTTCAGTCATTATGGCTCTCTTATAGGCGGATTTAAGACACCTATTCGAATAGCCCTTGATTTTGAACTGAGATCTTAGGATCTTGGCTTTACTTTTAAATTCTTCGAGAGTAGAGCAATTGCGTCTAACGCGCAAGTATTGGCCTATCGGTATACCCTTCTTTAGAGTGCTAGGGTGATGGCTTTGCCAGTTCAGGAAGTTATTGGTAGCTGTGGGTTTCCTGAAAAAGGGTAGTGGAGATACACTGTTCATTTTCTATGGTTTGTAGTGTCAAATCCAAGAAATGTATCTGTTTCCCGCCCATCTCATGTGTAAACTTGAGGTTCAAATTGTTTATATTGAGTGCCTTCACAAACTCTTCAAAGTATTCATTTGTGCCTGTCCAGACAATCAGCACGTCATCTATATATCGTTTCCACATTTTGATGTGGTCATGGTAGTCTACAAATTCTTGACCAAAAACTACGTTGTGTTCCCACCACCCCAGGTGGAGGTTTGCATAGGAGGGGGCACAAGTTGTCCCCATAGCAGTCCCTCTCACCTGGTGGTAGTATGTGCCCTCAAAGAGAAAGTAGTTGTGCATTAAGATAAACTGTAGAAGTTGCAGCACAAATTGGTTATGATCTTGTAGAGATGGATCTCGTGTCTGGAGAAACCATTGTGTGTTGTTAAGGCCTATCTTATGGGGGATAGAGCTATACAGCCCTTCTACATCAAGGCTACACAGTTTCGCCTCAGGAGGTAATGTCAGGTCGTGCAGTACTTTTAAAGTTTGTTTTGTATCCCTCAGATAGGATGGGAGGGTCTTAACTAGTTCACTCAATATATGTTCTACGTAAACACTGCAATTTTGGGTAAGATTATTATTGCCCGACACTATGGGTCTACCCGTTAGTATTTTTTGTTGTTTGTGTATCTTGGGCAGTGAGTAGAAAGTGGCTATGGTGAGTTTTTTATTAAGCATAAATTTGTACTCGTCCATACTTATTAGTTCACTCTGAAGGGCTTGGTCAAGGATGTTTTTCAGTTCTACATAAAATCTTTTTGTAGGGTCAGCGGGGAGTGCCAAATAGGTGTCCTTATCGTCCAGTATTCTGTGCACCATTTGGACATATTGAGTTCTGTCCAGTATCACCAGGTTACCACCCTTATCGGATGGTTTGATGATAATCGTTTCATTTCTTTTTAGTTTGCCTAAAGCTTTAGTTTCCAGTGTACTCAGATTATTCGGCTGAAACGGGGACTGGGAGTTCGTGCCCAGTGCCTCAATTTCTTTGCAGGACAATTCAACGAATAGGTCTATATATTTGTAATCTGGTATATACGGTGTAAATCTGCTTTTTGGTTTTAAATTGGTGAACGGTGCTAGCTGTGTACTGGATGGATCATTGTTATTGAGCAGTTCTACCAGGCTGTCTAGCAAGTTCATGTCTCTATCTTCCAAGCCTAATCTTGTTGCTTGTTTGGTTCTCTTAATACAATGGTATTTATGGAGAGCTAGTTTTCTAGCAAACAAGTGGATGTCTTTGGTCCAGCTAAACTTATCGAATGTGGGTGTTGGAACAAAGGACAGACCTTTTTTCAATAATTCAATTTCTGGGGCAGTCAGTTGGTAGGAGGATAGATTAATAATTTGGCTCTCTTGAGTCAGTATGCTTTCCTCCGTTGGAAGCCCCGAGTACTTTTGCTTCTTGTGTTCCTCTGCGGTTTTGTGTCCTGATTCGCCCTGGCTAAAAAATGAATCCCTTTCTTCAGAATGCTTTTGGGATTAGATTCAGGGAGGGCAGAGGTACTATCAGAGCTGAGTTCTAATTCAGAGCCACTTGTATCGTACTCCGAGGTGGAGAATTGATCAAATTCTACCCTTCTACTTTGTTTAGACCTCTGGTATACATTCCCTGTTTGGAAGTCTTTATTGTCCCTTATAAACTTAGAGTGTTTGCGGGATTTGATGGTAGATTGGAACCTTTCCAATTGATTTTTTAGTTTGATTTCTAGTTGTTCAAAACTACTCTCAGTCTTGAAGGTTTCAATTTTCTCTACCTCCTCATCTACTTCCTTATTGATTTTGTCTAGTCTTTGTTTTTCGGATCTACATAGAATATCCATAAATTTGCGGGAACACGTACTCGCTGCCTCCTCCCACTCTTTGATGAATTCAGTACCTTCAATATGAGGCCCTGGTATATTTTGGACTCTCAATCCCCTTGGTATTAGTTCTTTATTCAGATATTTTTCAAGAGAGGCAACCTCCCAGCCTCCCTAATCTGTTGTTTAAACAGGTATGTAAGGTGATTAAATGCTGAATTAATGTTAGTATACGTAACACTTTCATTCAGGTGCCCTTCAGAGAACACTGTATCAATGTCCGTGTACCAAGCTTCCCTTGTGGCTTTATCTGATAGAAATCCAGCCATGCTAAAGCGACGCTTTGTAGGTGATGGGTATTGAAACCCGGTAATTAGTAAATATAACAGAAGTTCCACCTGTGAGAAAGGTCCAAACAATAGGAACCGTTTCACTGGTGGAGAAACACCTAAATCGACACTCCAGTGGTGTCCTGGGGCTTAACCCCTATAGCTTTTAGAACAGACGAAAATACTCAACAGCTGGAGTGACCCAGGCTGGTCGAGTATACAACTGGATATGATAGAAAAAATAAATCGACAAATAAAGTAAATATAATCTAGTGAAAACACCAGTAAATAATGGTGAAAAACTTGCCTAAATGGCTCACCTCTATGTACATTAAATGATACCTATGCGCCTACAGAGCTCCAAGAAAATGCTAACTGGCTAGTGACTTTATTAAGTAGAAAAAATGGTCAGGTCCAGAGCTAGGGGCACATAGAGTAGGTATAAGTCAAATGACTAACATAGGTATCTGGGGTACAGTCACGAATGTACAGCTATACACGGTGCTAAGCCGTGTAACTGTAAAGAGGTCTTTAATACTTAGTAACCTGTATGTACGCAGTATCTGGACTGCAGTATACTAAGTGATAGACCAACTGGCATAAGGGGTGTCATAAATGAATACCTTGCATAAATGACATTAGGAATCTAACGTATGGGGGATAAACATATGGCTACTAGCGTCCCCCTAAATAAATAACAATGTAACTGTAACGCTAAACAAATACTGGTTACAGTATATACATTAGAAACCCCAAGTGCTGTTTCTGTGAGAATTGCTCAACAGATAATTAAAAGTGACAAAACCCCAAGTACAAATGAGAGGTGAAAAAGACAAAGATTAGAGTGGCTTCATGTGCATAACCATACTTAGAGTGTTGGTTGCCTACACATGGTGATAGATAGCCCTAAGTGAAATAAAGTGAATGAAAAAAAGAGCCCATAGAGCCCGACGCGCGTTTCGGTGATGCTTAGATGCACCTTCGTCAGGGGATAATTTGAGACTAGTCCATAGTCTCCTTTTGTATGTATTCAAGTCCCAGCCACTTGCCAACTGACCAATGAGACAGCCGATATCAAGCGCCAAAAATACCACGTGGGCATATGTAAATGCCCTGGGTTGGATGAGCCAATCAAAAGCCTTCTAGTCTGACGTTTTTCGACGTTTTTTTCCCTTTGCACCAGTTCGTTAACCCAATGTGTGCCGAGAGGAATTCATCCATACTGGCTGCTAGTGTAACAGGAGTCTTGTGGAATTGTAGCGGTTTATCTTAGCTACATTTCCCTCATAAAGTGTCACTGTTATTACACTTTAATGCTGTTACGGATTAAGCCGTACTTGAAACGGAGTGTCCGTCTAGTATGTCGGCATATGGTAATTAGCTGGTCTCTTTCAGCCAATAGTAGGCTGTATGTTCAGTCATAACTCCGTCCGAGTTTAACCCATTGGGTGTTGCAAGAGGATCGGGTGATTTTAGTGTATTGCCCTAATAGAGCTACAGTGGCTAAAAAACGTCACTGTTTAAAGATCCAATAACGGGTGTACTTCGCTAAGAAATTGCTTGCCGGTTCCAGAGCTGTTTAGTGGGTAGGATGTTGGTCGTGTGGACCAATAAAGTACATTAGAGGTGTACTGTTCTTCCCTGAGTTGCTATGTGAATATTCTAAAGCTCCTACTTGTTCATGGGATAGATGTTGATAATAGCTCCTCTAGTCATGAATGGGGAAGGGGTCTATCTATTGCAGATTCTAGTTAAACTAATGCATACCAACTATGTAGGTACCAGGGGTATCCGGTCACCTCACTCTGGCATATTGCGGATGATACACGGGTATTTAACCCGTTGGGTACCGAGAGGCATCAATGGGACAGAGCTCTCAGTGTTATGGACGGCATATAAAACTCAACTCAAGTAGCTTATCTTGGCCATAATACCAATATAGAGTATCAATATTGCTCTCTTCATGTTACGTGGCAGGGCTAATATGTAGACCGCCGTGAAGTTTACAGAGTGTCTATTTAATACGTCCATATAGACTGATAGATTGGTCTATTCGGTCAGTCATAAGCATAATGTTCAGTCATTGCTCCGGCTATGTACTGGCCTGTTAGATGTCAAGAGGGGATCGAGTAGCCCCTGTGTATGACTTATGGGGGATCAATTGAGGCTGAGACGCCTTAGAGTCGCCACAATAGATCAGTCACAGTCACTGAATCTAATCCCAAAAGCATTCTGAAGAAAGGGATTATTTTTTTAGCCAGGGCGAATCAGGACGCAAAACCGCAGAGGAACACAAGAAGCAAAAGTACTCGGGGCTTCCAACGGAGGAAAGCATACTGACTCAAGAGAGCCAAATTATTAATCTATCCTCCTACCAACTGACTGCCCCAGAAATTGAATTATTGAAAAAAGGTCTGTCCTTTGTTCCAACACCCACATTCGATAAGTTTAGCTGGACCAAAGACATCCACTTGTTTGCTAGAAAACTAGCTCTCCATAAATACCATTGTATTAAGAGAACCAAACAAGCAACAAGATTAGGCTTGGAAGATAGAGACATGAACTTGCTAGACAGCCTGGTAGAACTGCTCAATAACAATGATCCATCCAGTACACAGCTAGCACCGTTCACCAATTTAAAACCAAAAAGCAGATTTACACCGTATATACCAGATTACAAATATATAGACCTATTCGTTGAATTGTCCTGCAAAGAAATTGAGGCACTGGGCACGAACTCCCAGTCCCCGTTTCAGCCGAATAATCTGAGTACCCTGGAAACTAAAGCTTTAGGCAAACTAAAAAGAAATGAAACGATTATCATCAAACCATCCGATAAGGATGGTAACCTGGTGATACTGGACAGAACTCAATATGTCCAAATGGTGCACAGAATACTGGACGATAAGGACACCTATTTGGCACTCCCCGCTGACCCTACAAAAAGATTTTATGTAGAACTGAAAAACATCCTTGACCAAGCCCTTCAGAGTGAACTAATAAGTATGGACGAGTACAAATTTATGCTTAATAAAAAACCCACCATAGCCACTTTCTACTCACTGCCCAAGATACACAAACAACAAAAAATACTAACGGGTAGACCCATAGTGTCGGGCAATAATAATCTTACCCAAAATTGCAGTGTTTATGTAGAACATATATTGAGTGAACTAGTTAAGACCCTCCCATCCTATCTGAGGGATACAAAACAAACTTTAAAAGTACTGCACGACCTGACATTACCTCCTGAGGCGAAACTGTGTAGCCTTGATGTAGAAGGGCTGTATAGCTCTATCCCCCATAAGATAGGCCTTAACAACACACAATGGTTTCTCCAGACACGAGATCCATCTCTACAAGATCATAACCAATTTGTGCTGCAACTTCTACAGTTTATCTTAATGCACAACTACTTTCTCTTTGAGGGCACATACTACCACCAGGTGAGAGGGACTGCTATGGGGACAACTTGTGCCCCCTCCTATGCAAACCTCCACCTGGGGTGGTGGGAACACAACGTAGTTTTTGGTCAAGAATTTGTAGACTACCATGACCACATCAAAATGTGGAAACGATATATAGATGACGTGCTGATTGTCTGGACAGGCACAAATGAATACTTTGAAGAGTTTGTGAAGGCACTCAATATAAACAATTTGAACCTCAAGTTTACACATGAGATGGGCGGGAAACAGATACATTTCTTGGATTTGACACTACAAACCATAGAAAATGAACAGTGTATCTCCACTACCCTTTTCAGGAAACCCACAGCTACCAATAACTTCCTGAACTGGCAAAGCCATCACCCTAGCACTCTAAAGAAGGGTATACCGATAGGCCAATACTTGCGCGTTAGACGCAATTGCTCTACTCTCGAAGAATTTAAAAGTAAAGCCAAGATCCTAAGATCTCAGTTCAAAACCAAGGGCTATTCGAATAGGTGTCTTAAATCCGCCTATAAGAGAGCCATAATGACTGAACGAGAAACACTCCTTGTAGAAAAGCACAAGAATGATAAACCTCGAAACGTAATCAGGTGCATTGGCACTTTTGATTCTGGCTGGGACCCAGTAAAACAGATTTTAGGGAGATACTGGCCCCTCATCTACCAAGACCAACACCTTAAAGATGTTTTAACTCCATATGTATCACTTACAGCCAGAAGAGGGCGCAATCTCAAGGACCTTTTGGTACCCAGCCACCTTTCACTACCGAAATTGGAAGGCACATGGCTAAAAACCCCAGCAGAAGGCACTTTCCAATGCGGCCGTTGTAAGGCATGTAAGTTCATTCGTAGAAATTCAAAAACTTTCTCGAATTCTACAAACACCCAGACACATGCTGTTAAGACTTTTTTCAACTGCCAGACTGCAGGCCTGATTTATCTTCTAACATGTAGTTGTGATTTGAAATATGTAGGGAAGACCTTTAGACCATTTAAAAACCGGATTCTTGAACACGTGAACTCTGTGAACCCCACTAGACAAGTCGATACAGTCATCTCTAGACACCTGAAACTAAAACACGGAGGCTCAGCACATGGCCTACGATTTAACGGAATTGAAAAGATAAAGCTAGGTCCCAGAAAGGGTGATATTGATACTAAACTTCTCCAAAGAGAGAGTTACTGGATTTTCACACTAAAAACCCTGTCCCCAAATGGGCTGAACGAGGGCTTTTCCTACACCCCCTTTATATGAGAATTTTCTACACTAACAAAGGGAAGCGAGATTATTCCATCCCAAAATATTTGACACTGGACATACAGTGTACTTGTGGACATGTGTCTCGCATGCTCAATATTATGATCCGTACCACTCCCGAGAAGTGGCTTTACACATCCAGTTTTTAAGCACGCTTTGCTAATCCTCACCATTACTAAATTGTAATATATATGTATATATTGTAAATACCTGTAAATATTTAGATTTAATTATTATTACTATTATGATCATTAGTATTGTATTCCAGGTCCTATGACCAACCGCCCTGCCATCTAACAGTCTGATACCTCCATATTACATATTACAGACGGTAATACAATAGTCTTTATGTGGTAACCTCACATTATCCTTTATGTAACAGGAGGTAGGGTATCAAATACCGTCCGGATTTTCATTGAGTAGGATCCACCATGATGACCCAAGCTAGCACATACAGACATCCCCCCATACCTGTTTAGAGGAGCACAATACCTAATACTCACCTCAGGTACATGGGAACGATCAGGCTAACCTTTGGGCATTCAAAGGCATCAATGGGGCACTGGCTCTATGTATAAAACCCCATGTATATACTACACTAACCATATGCACTACACAAACCAAGCGGCCGACCCAGGGTTGGCAAGCCCAGTTAAGGCCTTTTTGATGGACACCTGACATGTGACTGATCTATTGTGGCGACTCTAAGGCGTCTCAGCCTCAATTGATCCCCCATAAGTCATACACAGGGGCTACTCGATCTCCTCTTGACATCTAACAGGCCAGTACATAGCCGGAGCAATGACTGAACATTATGCTTATGACTGACCGAATAGACCAATCTATCAGTCTATATGGACGTATTAAATAGACACTCTGTAAACTTCACGGCGGTCTACATATTAGCCCTGCCACGTAACATGAAGAGAGCAATATTGATACTCTATATAGGTATTATGGCCAAGATAAGCTACTTGAGTTGAGTTTTATATGCCGTCCATAACACTGAGAGCTCTGTCCCATTGATGCCTCTCGGTACCCAACGGGTTAAATACCCGTGTATCATCCGCAATATGCCAGAGTGAGGTGACCGGATACCCCTGGTACCTACATAGTTGGTATGCATTAGTTTAACTAGAATCTGCAATAGATAGACCCCTTCCCCATTCATGACTAGAGGAGCTATTATCAACATCTATCCCATGAACAAGTAGGAGCTTTAGAATATTCACATAGCAACTCAGGGAAGAACAGTACACCTCTAATGTACTTTATTGGTCCACACGACCAACATCCTACCCACTAAGCAGTTCTGGAACCGGCAAGCAATTTCTTAGCGAAGTACACCCGTTATTGGATCTTTAAACAGTGACGTTTTTTAGCCACTGTAGCTCTATTAGGGCAATACACTAAAATCACCCGATCCTCTTGCAACACCCAATGGGTTAAACTCGGACGGAGTGATGACTGAACATACAGCCTATTATTGGCTGAAAGAGACCAGCTAATTACCATATGCCGACATACTAGACGGATACTCCGTTTCAAGTACGGCTTAATCCGTAACAGCATTAAAGTGTAATAACAGTGACACTTTATGAGGGAAATGTAGCTAAGATAAACCGCTACAATTCCACAAGACTCCTGTTACACTAGCAGCCAGTATGGATGAATTCCTCTCAGCACACATTGGGTTAACGAACTGGTGCAAAGGGAAAAAAACGTCGAAAAACGTCAGACTAGAAGGCTTTTGATTGGCTCATCCAACCCAGGGCATTTACATATGCCCACGTGGTATTTTTGGCGCTTGATATCGGCTGTCTCATTGGTCAGTTGGCAAGTGGCTGGGACTTGAATACATACAAAAGGAGACTATGGACTAGTCTCAAATTAGCCCCTGACGAAGGTGCATCTAAGCAAGCACCGAAACGCGCGTCGGGCTCTATGGGCTCTTTTTTTCATTCACTTTATTTCATTTAGGGCTATCTATCACCATGTGTAGGCAACCAACACTCTAAGTATGGTTATGCACATGAAGCCACTCTAATCTTTGTCTTTTTCACCTCTCATTTGTACTTGGGGTTTTGTCACTTTTAATTATCTGTTGAGCAATTCTCACAGAAACAGCACTTGGGGTTTCTAATGTATATACTGTAACCAGTATTTGTTTAGCGTTACAGTTACATTGTTATTTATTTAGGGGGACGCTAGTAGCCATATGTTTATCCCCCATACGTTAGATTCCTAATGTCATTTATGCAAGGTATTCATTTATGACACCCCTTATGCCAGTTGGTCTATCACTTAGTATACTGCAGTCCAGATACTGCGTACATACAGGTTACTAAGTATTAAAGACCTCTTTACAGTTACACGTCTTAGCACCGTGTATAGCTGTACATTCGTGACTGTACCCCAGATACCTATGTTAGTCATTTGACTTATACCTACTCTATGTGCCCCTAGCTCTGGACCTGACCATTTTTTCTACTTAATAAAGTCACTAGCCAGTTAGCATTTTCTTGGAGCTCTGTAGGCGCATAGGTATCATTTAATGTACATAGAGGTGAGCCATTTAGGCAAGTTTTTCACCATTATTTACTGGTGTTTTCACTAGATTATATTTACTTTATTTGTCGATTTATTTTTTCTATCATATCCAGTTGTATACTCGACCAGCCTGGGTCACTCCAGCTGTTGAGTATTTTCGTCTGTTCTAAAAGCTATAGGGGTTAAGCCCCAGGACACCACTGGAGTGTCCATTTAGGTGTTTCTCCACCAGTGAAACGGTTCCTATTGTTTGGACCTTTCTCACAGGTGGAACTTCTGTTATATTTACTAATTACCGGGTTTCAATACCCATCACCTACAAAGCGTCGCTTTAGCATGGCTGGATTTCTATCAGATAAAGCCACAAGGGAAGCTTGGTACACGGACATTGATACAGTGTTCTCTGAAGGGCACCTGAATGAAAGTGTTACGTATACTAACATTAATTCAGCATTTAATCACCTAACATACCTGTTTAAACAACAGATTAGGGCAGGCTGGGAGGTTGCCTCTCTTGAAAAATATCTGAATAAAGAACTAATACCAAGGGGATTGAGAGTCCAAAATATACCAGGGCCTCATATTGAAGGTACTGAATTCATCAAAGAGTGGGAGGAGGCAGCGAGTACGTGTTCCCGCAAATTTATGGATATTCTATGTAGATCCGAAAAACAAAGACTAGACAAAATCAATAAGGAAGTAGATGAGGAGGTAGAGAAAATTGAAACCTTCAAGACTGAGAGTAGTTTTGAACAACTAGAAATCAAACTAAAAAATCAATTGGAAAGGTTCCAATCTACCATCAAATCCCGCAAACACTCTAAGTTTATAAGGGACAATAAAGACTTCCAAACAGGGAATGTATACCAGAGGTCTAAACAAAGTAGAAGGGTAGAATTTGATCAATTCTCCACCTCGGAGTACGATACAAGTGGCTCTGAATTAGAACTCAGCTCTGATAGTACCTCTGCCCTCCCTGAATCTAATCCCAAAAGCATTCTGAAGAAAGGGATTAATTTTTTAGCCAGGGCGAATCAGGACGCAAAACCGCAGAGGAACACAAGAAGCAAAAGTACTCGGGTCTTCCAACGGAGGAAAGCATACTGACTCAAGAGAGCCAAATTATTAATCTATCCTCCTACCAACTGACTGCCCCAGTAATTGAATTATTGAAAAAAGGTCTGTCCTTTGTTCCAACACCCACATTCGATAAGTTTAGCTGGACCAAAGACATCCACTTGTTTGCTAGAAAACTAGCTCTCCATAAATACCATTGTATTAAGAGAACCAAACAAGCAACAAGATTAGGCTTGGAAGATAGAGACATGAACTTGCTAGACAGCCTGGTAGAACTGCTCAATAACAATGATCCATCCAGTACACAGCTAGCACCGTTCACCAATTTAAAACCAAAAAGCAGATTTACACCGTATATACCAGATTACAAATATATAGACCTATTCGTTGAATTGTCCTGCAAAGAAATTGAGGCACTGGGCACGAACTCCCAGTCCCCGTTTCAGCCGAATAATCTGAGTACCCTGGAAACTAAAGCTTTAGGCAAACTAAAAAGAAATGAAACGATTATCATCAAACCATCCGATAAGGGTGGTAACCTGGTGATACTGGACAGAACTCAATATGTCCAAATGGTGCACAGAATACTGGACGATAAGGACACCTATTTGGCACTCCCCGCTGACCCTACAAAAAGATTTTATGTAGAACTGAAAAACATCCTTGACCAAGCCCTTCAGAGTGAACTAATAAGTATGGACGAGTACAAATTTATGCTTAATAAAAAACCCACCATAGCCACTTTCTACTCACTGCCCAAGATACACAAACAACAAAAAATACTAACGGGTAGACCAATAGTGTCGGGCAATAATAATCTTACCCAAAATTGCAGTGTTTACGTAGAACATATATTGAGTGAACTAGTTAAGACCCTCCCATCCTATCTGAGGGATACAAAACAAACTTTAAAAGTACTGCACGACCTGACATTACCTCCTGAGGCGAAACTGTGTAGCCTTGATGTAGAAGGGCTGTATAGCTCTATCCCCCATAAGATAGGCCTTAACAACACACAATGGTTTCTCCAGACACGAGATCCATCTCTACAAGATCATAACCAATTTGTGCTGCAACTTCTACAGTTTATCTTAATGCACAACTACTTTCTCTTTGAGGGCACATACTACCACCAGGTGAGAGGGACTGCTATGGGGACAACTTGTGCCCCCTCCTATGCAAACCTCCACCTGGGGTGGTGGGAACACAACGTAGTTTTTGGTCAAGAATTTGTAGACTACCATGACCACATCAAAATGTGGAAACGATATATAGATGACGTGCTGATTGTCTGGGCAGGCACAAATGAATACTTTGAAGAGTTTGTGAAGGCACTCAATATAAACAATTTGAACCTCAAGTTTACACATGAGATGGGCGGGAAACAGATACATTTCTTGGATTTGACACTACAAACCATAGAAAATGAACAGTGTATCTCCACTACCCTTTTCAGGAAACCCACAGCTACCAATAACTTCCTGAACTGGCAAAGCCATCACCCTAGCACTCTAAAGAAGGGTATACCGATAGGCCAATACTTGCGCGTTAGACGCAATTGCTCTACTCTCGAAGAATTTAAAAGTAAAGCCAAGATCTTAAGATCTCAGTTCAAAACCAAGGGCTATTCGAATAGGTGTCTTAAATCCGCCTATAAGAGAGCCATAATGACTGAACGAGAAACACTCCTTGTAGAAAAGCACAAGAATGATAAACCTCGAAACGTAATCAGGTGCATTGGCACTTTTGATTCTGGCTGGGACCCAGTAAAACAGATTTTAGGGAGATACTGGCCCCTCATCTACCAAGACCAACACCTTAAAGATGTTTTAACTCTATATGTATCACTTACAGCCAGAAGAGGGCGCAATCTCAAGGACCTTTTGGTACCCAGCCACCTTTCACTACCGAAATTGGAAGGCACATGGCTAAAAACCCCAGCAGAAGGCACTTTCCAATGCGGCCGTTGTAAGGCATGTAAGTTCATTCGTAGAAATTCAAAAACTTTCTCGAATTCTACAAACACCCAGACACATGCTGTTAAGACTTTTTTCAACTGCCAGACTGCAGGCCTGATTTATCTTCTAACATGTAGTTGTGATTTGAAATATGTAGGGAAGACCTTTAGACCATTTAAAAACCGGATTCTTGAACACGTGAACTCTGTGAACCCCACTAGACAAGTCGATACAGTCATCTCTAGACACCTGAAACTAAAACACGGAGGCTCAGCACATAGCCTACGATTTAACGGAATTGAAAAGATAAAGCTAGGTCCCAGAAAGGGTGATATTGATACTAAACTTCTCCAAAGAGAGAGTTACTGGATTTTCACACTAAAAACCCTGTCCCCAAATGGGCTGAACGAGGGCTTTTCCTACACCCCCTTTATATGAGAATTTTCTACACTAACAAAGGGAAGCGAGATTATTCCATCCCAAAATATTTGACACTGGACATACAGTGTACTTGTGGACATGTGTCTCGCATGCTCAATATTATGATCCGTACCACTCCCGAGAAGTGGCTTTACACATCCAGTTTTTAAGCACGCTTTGCTAATCCTCACCATTACTAAATTGTAATATATATGTATATATTGTAAATACCTGTAAATATTTAGATTTAATTATTATAACTATTATGATCATTAGTATTGTATTCCAGGTCCTATGACCAACCGCCCTGCCATCTAACAGTCTGATACCTCCATATTACATATTACAGATGGTAATACAATAGTCTTTATGTGGTAACCTCACATTATCCTTTATGTAACAGGAGGTAGGGTATCAAATACCGTCCGGATTTTCATTGAGTAGGATCCACCATGATGACCCAAGCTAGCACATACAGACATCCCCCCATACCTGTTTAGAGGAGCACAATACCTAATACTCACCTCAGGTACATGGGAACGATCAGGCTAACCTTTGGGCATTCAAAGGCATCAATGGGGCACTGGCTCTATGTATAAAACCCCATGTATATACTACACTAACCATATGCACTACACAAACCAAGCGGCCGACCCAGGGTTGGCAAGCCCAGTTAAGGCCTTTTTGATGGACACCTGACATGTGACTGATCTATTGTGGCGACTCTAAGGCGTCTCAGCCTCAATTGATCCCCCATAAGTCATACACAGGGGCTACTCGATCCCCTCTTGACATCTAACAGGCCAGTACATAGCCGGAGCAATGACTGAACATTATGCTTATGACTGACCGAATAGACCAATCTATCAGTCTATATGGACGTATTAAATAGACACTCTGTAAACTTCACGGCGGTCTACATATTAGCCCTGCCACGTAACATGAAGAGAGCAATATTGATACTCTATATAGGTATTATGGCCAAGATAAGCTACTTGAGTTGAGTTTTATATGCCGTCCATAACACTGAGAGCTCTGTCCCATTGATGCCTCTCGGTACCCAACGGGTTAAATACCCGTGTATCATCCGCAATATGCCAGAGTGAGGTGACCGGATACCCCTGGTACCTACATAGTTGGTATGCATTAGTTTAACTAGAATCTGCAATAGATAGACCCCTTCCCCATTCATGACTAGAGGAGCTATTATCAACATCTATCCCATGAACAAGTAGGAGCTTTAGAATATTCACATAGCAACTCAGGGAAGAACAGTACACCTCTAATGTACTTTATTGGTCCACACGACCAACATCCTACCCACTAAGCAGCTCTGGAACCGGCAAGCAATTTCTTAGCGACGTTTTTTAGCCACTGTAGCTCTATTAGGGCAATACACTAAAATCACCCGATCCTCTTGCAACACCCAATGGGTTAAACTCGGACGGAGTGATGACTGAACATACAGCCTATTATTGGCTGAAAGAGACCAGCTAATTACCATATGCCGACATACTAGACGGATACTCCGTTTCAAGTACGGCTTAATCCGTAACAGCATTAAAGTGTAATAACAGTGACACTTTATGAGGGAAATGTAGCTAAGATAAACCGCTACAATTCCACAAGACTCCTGTTACACTAGCAGCCAGTATGGATGAATTCCTCTCGGCACACATTGGGTTAACGAACTGGTGCAAAGGGAAAAAAACGTCGAAAAATGTCAGACTAGAAGGCTTTTGATTGGCTCATCCAACCCAGGGCATTTACATATGCCCACGTGGTATTTTTGGCGCTTGATATCGGCTGTCTCATTGGTCAGTTGGCAAGTGGCTGGGACTTGAATACATACAAAAGGAGACTATGGACTAGTCTCAAATTAGCCCCTGACGAAGGTGCATCTAAGCAAGCACCGAAACGCGCGTCGGGCTCTATGGGCTCTTTTTTTCATTCACTTTATTTCACTTAGGGCTATCTATCACCTTGTGTAGGCAACCAACACTCTAAGTATGGTTATGCACATGAAGCCACTCTAATCTTTGTCTTTTTCACCTCTCATTTGTACTTGGGGTTTTGTCACTTTTAATTATCTGTTGAGCAATTCTCACAGAAACAGCACTTGGGGTTTCTAATGTATATACTGTAACCAGTATTTGTTTAGCGTCACAGTTACATTGTTATTTATTTAGGGGGACGCTAGTAGCCATATGTTTATCCCCCATACGTTAGATTCCTAATGTCATTTATGCAAGGTATTCATTTATGACACCCCTTATGCCAGTTGGTCTATCACTTAGTATACTGCAGTCCAGATACTGCGTACATACAGGTTACTAAGTATTAAAGACCTCTTTACAGTTACACGGCTTAGCACCGTGTATAGCTGTACATTCGTGACTGTACCCCAGATACCTATGTTAGTCATTTGACTTATACCTACTCTATGTGCCCCTAGCTCTGGACCTGACCATTTTTTCTACTTAATAAAGTCACTAGCCAGTTAGCATTTTCTTGGAGCTCTGTAGGCGCATAGGTATCATTTAATGTACATAGAGGTGAGCCATTTAGGCAAGTTTTTCACCATTATTTACTGGTGTTTTCACTAGATTATATTTATTTTATTTGTCGATTTATTTTTTCTATCATATCCAGTTGTATACTCGACCAGCCTGGGTTACTCCAGCTGTTGAGTATTTTCGTCTGTTCTAAAAGCTATAGGGGTTAAGCCCCAGGACACCACTGGAGTGTCCATTTAGGTGTTTCTCCACCAGTGAAACGGTTCCTATTGTTTGGACCTTTCTCACAGGCGGAACTTCTGTTATATTTAAATTAAATACTTTAAATGTGAAAATTTTAAGTGTTTAATTCAAAAAGACTTAATGAAAAAAAAAATCTATTTTAAAGATACAGTACAGTGAGATTGACCAAAGCTCAGTTAAATACACTGGGACTCCAATTTGTTATAGTTTAAAATCCAAATGGTAAAATTGAGGATAAAATACACAAACTGTGAGCATAGCTGCTCTACAGAATTGGAGTTTAGTGAATAAACTTTACAGAAACCTTTCATTATGAAGCCCATACAAAAAACAAAAAAACAAACAAACAAAAAAAAGAATAAACAAATAACACAGTGGTATGCTCAAATACTAAAAAATGTGTAAAACTAAGGAGATACACAATAAAAACAAAGAAACAGGTGTACAAAAATTGCCACACACACAAAACAATTATAAAATATAGAGAGAGGGGACTTAGACAGAAAGACGAAGAAAAGGACAATATAAATATGGGTCTGTTAAGGATAGTGAACAACTAAGATGAAGAATTTTGAAGATTTTTTCTCCTGAAAAACATACACAGTTCAGTTTCTCCTGAATAGCAATTCATCCAAATTACACCAAATGCAAGAAAACAATCGAAACCAACAGTAAACATGTCATTAAACAGAAAAAAAGAAGAAAACAAAAAACCATTAGGAAAGTAATGTTTAAATTAATGCATAATGACAAAAATTGAATTAATGTCAACTTAGTACATGTTTATATATATATGTTAAATGACTTTCAAACATCGTTGATATACATGCCTCAATAAAATTGGAAACCAGATAAACAATAAATATGGTATTGCTGACAACGACAAAAATTGCCCTAATTTTAAGTCAATACAGGCAATCAAAGTGATTAACCTTGTGTAGTTGCCATCGTCTAGAAATGAAAAACAAAATACTTGATATTGCTTATATGTGTAAGACTGAAGTAACTGCCATGAGTATATGACCTTTGTGATAAGAGGGCATGCTAGGTGAAAAAGAAAGAAGATATGAAATTGAGAATATGACCCCTAAAAATAGAGGAAGCTCATATGGCATTAAGCAATTGAGAGATTTGAGCTTCTGACCTCTCATATTGCCAAAGCCGAAACACAATGACTCAAGGTACATAATTGAGTTGCGTAACATCTAATCGAGGAAACCCAGAACTAGGTGGCTTATGAACCATTTTTAAATGAGAGCAGAACCTCTAGAGGAAACTCGCACTGTTTAGCATAAGGCCAGGTGCTGAGAGGATTGCTTGACCACACTGAAAGGGAAACAAGGACTGTTTGGTGTAAGGTTTATCATTAAAAAGAGTGTGAAATCACTGATTTGTTCCACATGCAGACAAGAGCAAAAATTGACAACTATTGAATATATGTTTATTTCACATGCTTAAGGGCAAAACCAACAGAAAAAATATTTCAGTGTGTTCAGTTCAATCCTAATAGACAGACTTATATAAATCGCTACCTACGCATTCATGGTTTGATAGATTCCTTTTGAGAAACAGATCACCCCGTTCAGCCTTAATATTAAGGAGCTGCATGATCCTGATTCTATCACCTGACACCCATTTTGCACACTTTCCACAATTTGCCACACAATTTGCCACAGAAACATTGAAGAAAACAATTGTGTACTGCAATAAACTTGTGCACAATGAAAAAAAAGTTCAGATTGTTTGTATTAAAAAAAAGGCTTTGTTACGGTCGATTTCGGATTCTTGCATGTGGTGCTTCAGATCAGAGAATTGTTGTCCATGCAATTGTTTCAGCCTAAACAATTTGGACCCACCAAAAGGGCACGAAAAAGGGCCAGTCAGTGTACTGAAAAATAGGGGGGGGGGGGGGAGGGGTGGAAGGAGGAGCAGTAAAAAAAAAATGGGATTTACTATATTTCCCCGCATAATAGTCCTCACTGCATAATAGTCGCACCCTGTTTTTTCAGTCCAAAAATTGGTTCAAATTCAATTCATCACATAATAGTCGCATAATTGACCATTTTGTTGTTATTCTTGAAAACTGTTGGTGAAAATCCTACTGATCCTATACCGATCTTAAAATGGAAGAGAGGGTTTATTACCTATCAGTTTATTGTATTTTAGTGCATTGTATCTATGTAATGCCTTAAGGAATGACACAAGGACAGGGAGCAGGATCAGAGTTCATGTAATACGTTCGAAAATATGCTATTTTACGTTATCAGCAACTATAATGTTATCAGCAACTGTTTAAAAAACTGTAAAAAAAGAAAAAGAAAGTTTTGCATATATAATATTGCAAAAAAAAAAAGCTTCACATAATATTCACACAACACATAAGGGTCGCACTCCAATTTTTAAGGAATTAGGCATAAAATCTGCGACCATTATGTGATGAAATACAGTATACAGTTATATATTATATATTTAATAAATACATTATATATTATATAAATCTTTTCCATTTCCAGGGCTGACAGGTCATAAGCTTTCTCAATGCAATGTAAGCCTTGGTAAAGTGTATTATTTATAGGTGCTTCAGTATGTTCTTCTTCTCACAAAAATATATACAGTATGTAAACATTATATATTGTTAGTGGCAGGTCAAGTCTCTCAACAATTTGAACCCAATATAGCACCTGTTGCCTTGATTAATATCCCCCAATATGTCCCTAATAAGTAAATCAGCCAGTCTCAGCAGACCTAAAAACAGGGAACAGAGCACTCATGATTCATAATGAACAGTAAAAACATATTTTTATTTAATTGTGAACAAGCACACTCTAAAGCAGTTTAATGTGAACAGTAATAGATCATAAATAATATTAATGGCAAAATAACAATATTAGATTATTAGATTATCATTAGATAGTTTGTAAGATTTACCATATAATAGAGGAAAATGGATGGAGATACCTCGATACACTACATAAAAGTTGAATTTGATGAATGTTGGTCTATTTTCAACCAATACTACTATGCAACTATATAATATAGAACTAATAATTAATATTTATGTTGTTTGTCGAAGCTGCATCACAGCTGCATATACAGCTTTCTCCCTCAACATTTGGTACACATAGGTTGCTAAAAATGAAAGCTCCCATGCCTCATTTACTCTTTGTAACCTCTGAGGCTGCAAATGACTGAACTGGCCCTACAGCTTTGGTGTGAAGCAGATCTTAAAAGTGTCTCAGCTTTTGCTCCCTCCTCCAAGAGCAGTCTGCCCTCCCTTATAAAGAATTGTCCATGTATCTTTACATCAAATAAATTCTGGACCCACAGTAGATTCATATGTTTAAGCCAACATCTTTATAAGCTCTCCTGAAATTGTGTATGGGAAAAGGAGTCACCCAGTTTACCTCTCAACCAGTGGTGGAACTAATCTAGTGAGTACCCTCATGCAAGAGATTTTTTTCAGGCCTCCTTCTAATGTAAGATTATCCAAAAGTTACATCCCCCATCTGTCACACAACTCCAACAATGCTTATCCAGCTGGGAATCTACCTGTGACGGATCAGACTGTCCCTGGACTAAAACCCCCCATTAATTTCAATCCCCTTTGAGTTTGGGACATTGCTTTCTATTTAATTTATTCCTATTTTATTCCCCCTACTGAACAAACTACCGAGTGACCAGACAACCCGTGTGTGGAGTGTACCCCTCATTAACTTCTATCATCTTTTTAACACCTCGAAAACCACAGGCATTCCAAGCAGTCAAATAAATACAATAAAAAAGGCTGCGCACAAAAATAAAATCCAATGGGTTAAACAAAAAAGGAGGGAATAAGTCCAACTATTTTGTCCTTACAAGTGTCTTTGATTGTTGAGGTCTTCTACTTGTGTAGTGGTATCACTTAATATGAAAGATAAAAAGGAAAAAGGAACAACCGATGGTGTAGTACGTAAAATTCAGATATAGACGTAAAAAATAATAGTATAAAACTCACATTTCCCAGAGCTAATGTCCAGCTCTGGAGTGAAGTGCGTACAGCGGTTTGATCCCCGCTTATGGGATATAAAGCAGGTTCCTCTCCGTGAGTGGTTTTCAATTCTCGGGATAAAAAGAAACAGCCAATAGTGCTCACTGTATGGCAATATAAATAAGAATAATAAAAAAAATGTACTTACAAAATAAGAGCAGACACACTGCTCTTTGATGACAGCTTGGGTGGATTGATCCCCACCTAAGGATTTCTTTGGGTACAGGAAACTTCCAGGAGTATTCAAGGTTTCTTATAAAACCAGTAAAAAATGATAAAAATAACAATAAAAAGCCAGTTTACTGGTTTTACTCATTTTTTATTGTTATTGTTGTTTTTTTTATTGTTATTTTTATTTTTATCATTTTTTACTGGTTTTATAAGAAACCTTGAATACTCCTGGAAGTTTCCTGTACCCAAAGAAATCCTTAGGTGGGGATCAATCCACCCAAGCTGTCATCAAAGAGCAGTGTGTCTGCTCTTATTTTGTAAGTACATTTTTTTTATTATTCTTATTTATATTGCCATACAGTGAGCACTATTGGCTGTTTCTTTTTATCCCGAGAATTGAAAACCACTCATGGAGAGGAACCTGCTTTATATCCCATAAGCGGGGATCAAACCGCTGTACGCACTTCACTCCAGAGCTGGACATTAGCTCTGGGAAATGTGAGTTTTATACTATTATTTTTTACGTCTATATCTGAATTTTACGTACTACACCATCGGTTGTTCCTTTTTCCTTTTTATCTTTCATATTAAGTGATACCACTACACAAGTAGAAGACCTCAACAATCAAAGACACTTGTAAGGACAAAATAGTTGGACTTATTCCCTCCTTTTTTGTTTAACCCATTGGATTTTATTTTTGTGCGCAGCCTTTTTTATTGTATTTATTTATCTTGTTTCAAAGGGTCTGAGGGATTCCCTTTTTTAAGGTTGCTGCCTAAAAGTTATCTAGCGCTGTCTTATTCTTTTTATTTATTATCAATTCCAAGCAGTCAGCTGGGTGGTCAGCGTTCGGTGGCCATCTTTAGCCGTGAATATATACAGCGGTGTTTGGTCGTCGAGTGCATGGAACTATAATCGGGCACTCGATGTTGCGAACACCCCTGGGACTTCCATACCTTCCTACCTTCATCTGGATTCATTTAAAAAGAGTGCCTTTCAGTAGGAATAAGCTCCCGAACCAAATAAATAGACTAAGCATCCCCACAAACTCTTCTGTTCGGTATTTTGACTATTTCATGTATTCCGGAAATAGACCGACCTCACAGCCTGATTTCATGGAATTCTTTTGGGCAGGAGCCTTGTGTGTGGTTGGTCAAAATGTGACTTCCATGGAAATGCCGAACCCCTGAACCTATCTGGGTGATCTTGGATATGTTGGTCCCTCAGATCAGGGCTAACTTTAGAGGGGTTTCCATGAGTTTTAGGGGTACTTTCAAGGAATTGTGTAAAAGTATATTTTTCTGTGCTTGGAGATAATTGGATTATGTGAATACAGTACCTGATTCAATTATCTCCCAAGCACAGAGGAGGGATTTCACTGTTTGTGTATGGGAGTGTCCTGGACCTGAGAGCCAGTACCATTGTATGATTGTCTGTACTGTAGTCTACTCTCAGGTCCAGAGGGGAGTACTCCTTGCATGGGGATTGGCATAAAAGGCCGTGTTTGGCTCCATTAAAGTCAGTCATTTCACAGCTTAGAGCCTTGTCTCATGTTTGTGGGAGAAAGCTATAACAGCTCTCTCTCTCTTCTATTTGGAGTGCTTAATCGCTAGCTATTTTAAGAGCTGTTCCTGCTCTGCTCTACAGCATCCCTCCCACTGGGGAGAAAAGAACATCTCTGGCGGTAAAACCCTTCTTCTCATCGGGGAAGCCACCACACTACCATTTGCCCAACCTTGAAGGGCTGTATTTGTGAGCAGTATTTGTGCATTTGAATATGTGTGTGTGCCTGTAGGGATGTATTTGTATGTAATGTTGCCATTGGAATTTAGTACTTCTATGTAATGTTTGCCTTTGATTGCAGGGGTGTGTTTGTAGTTGGACAAATGTATTGAGTGATGTACAAACCCAATCCCAGTGTGAGGTGGAGCGCTCAAGGATATTTGAAATAACTTACCCCCCTTGGAACTCTTGGTAGCCTAAGGAGGGATAGAGAGCAATATTGTAGAATGTTTTACAATAATGTGGGTGAAGTAACTCAATAAGGATTCACTCACGTGGTTCTGAGCCTAATCAGGACAGGCTCAGATCGCTCAAACGGACGTGTATATGAGGAAACACGGATCCTTTAGATGATGTTTGCTTAGATCCTCACTCTAGAAAAGTGACAAATGCCAATATCTAGTGTAGTAAGTCTGAGGTACCAATATATATAGGTCAATGAATAAAACTGCTCACCTTGTATAGAGCCTAGAACTTGGCTCTAAGTTACACAGCACATGTGTCTTTAAGAGGACACATACCCTTCTTGTAGTAAAAAAAAAAAATTAAATAAAAATACACAATTAAAACAACAAATAGTAATAATAAAAAGTCCAGTCCTGTGGGTAGTCCCGAGACGCGTTTCGCCTTGATGGCTTTTTCAATCGTTTGTAGTGTTGGCTTTTAAATATGGGTTTACATTTGTGTGGATTATTGGTGTTTCAATGAAGGGATGTATTTACAGGTAATACTCGAAAAATTAGAATATCGTGCAAAAGTTCATTTATTTCAGTAATGCAACATAAAATGGGAAACTAATATATGAGATAGACGCATTACATGCAAAGCAAGATAGTTCAAGCCGTGATTTGTCATAAATGCGATGATTATGGCTTACAGCTCATGAAAACCCCAAATCCACAATCTCAGTAAATTAGAATATTGTGAAAAGGTGCAATATTCTAGGCTCACCGTGTCCCACTCCAATCAGCTAAGTAAGCCATAACACCTGCAAAGGGTTTCTGAGCCTTTAAATTGTCTCTCAGTCTGGTTCAGTAGGAATCACAATCATGGGGAAGACTGCTGACCTGACAGTTGTGCAGAAAACCATCATTGACTCCCTCCATAAGGAGGTAAAGCCTCAAAAGGTAATTGTGAAAGAAGTTGGATGTTCCCAAAGTGCTGTATCAAAGCACATTAATAGAAAGTTATGTGGAAGGGAAAAGTGTGGAAGAAAAAGGTGCACAAGCAGCAGGAATGACTGCAGCCTGGAGAGGATTGTCCGGAAAAGGCCATTCAAAAGTGTTAGGGACTTTCACAAGGAGTGGACTGAGGCTGAAGTCAGTACATAAAGAGCCACCACACATAGATGGATCCTGGACATGGGCTTCAGATGTCATATTCCTCTTGTCAAGCCGCTCCTGAACAACAAACAACGACAGAAGCGTTTTACCTGGGCTAAAGAAAAACAGACGTGGTCTGTTGCTCAGTGGTCCAAAGTCCTCTTTTCTGATGAGAGCAACATTTGCATCTCATTTGGAAACCAAGGGCCCAGAGTCTGGAGGAAGAATGGAGTGGCACACATTGCAAGATGCTTGAAGTCCAGTGTGAAGTTTCCACAGTCTGTGTTGATTTGGGGAGCCATGTCATCTGTTGGTGTTGGTCCACTGTGCTTCATTAAGTCCAGGGTCAACCCAGCCGTCTACCAGGAGATTTTGGGGCATTTCATGCTTCCTTCCGCAGACAAGCGTTATGGGGATGCTGACTTCATTTTCCAGCCCAAACTGCCAAAAGCACCAAAGCCTGGTTCAATGACCGTGGGATTACTATGCTTGATTGGCCAGCAAACTCGCCTGACCTGAACCCCATAGAGAATCTATGGGGCATTGCCAAGAGAAAGATGAGAGACATGAGACTGAACAATGTAGAAGAGCTGAAGGCTGCTATTTAAGCATCGTGGTCTTCCATAACACCTCAGCAGTGTCACAGGCTTCCATGCCACGCCGCATTGAGGCAGTAATTGCTGCAAAAGGGGCCCACACCAAGTACGGAGTCCATATGCATACTTATACTTTTCAGAGTCCATATGCATACTTATACTTTTTTTTATACTTCTTCTATGTACACTCCTTGTTTTATTGCTTGCATGTAATATTCTAATTTACTGAGATTGTGGATTTGGGGCTTTCATAAGCTGTAAGCCATAATCATCGCACTTATGACAAATCACGGCTTGAACTGTCTTGCTTTGCATGTAATGCGTCTATCTCATATATTACATTTACGTTGCATTACTGAAAGAAATTAACTTTTGCACGATATTCAAATTTTTTGAGTATCACCTGTATATATATCATTTTGGCATTTGACTGCAGTGGTGTGTTTGTATGTAATGTTTGCGTTTGACTGCAAGGTTGTGTTTGCATCTAGTGTTGCCATTTGATTGCTGAGATGTATGCACATGTACACATTTTATGCCATAAATACACTCTGAAACAAAGATATACAATGACATGCACACGCAGGTAGGCACACTGACATATACAACACACTGACAAACATATACACACACTGACACATACACAGATGCACAAATTGACACACATATACATACAGATGCATTTGCAGATACAGACACATATGCAGATAAACACACTGACACAGACACACTTATCCAAACAACAATTCACACACATATACACATGCCAACACACAGATACACACACTGATATATACACAGATAGACACACTGAAACATACACAAATAAATACCTACACTAACACACAATGACACCTACACTGATACACCCACACTAACACACATACACAAATACACAAACTGACACAGGGGTACAAACAGTGACACATACAAACACACATACATGTAAAAGAAAATGTATGTGTTTTTCACTCCCCTAATGACATTATTTTATGTACAGGAGGGTGGCTTGCCTGGAGTCCTGCTGCTGGCTGCGGCTGATGGGAGTGTGAGTCTGGCTGGAGCAGCTATCTTCTTGGTCGGCCACAATGTTGCTTTCTTGCTCCCCACCCGCATGGCTCCCTCTGTATGTGGGAGTTAGTGACCTGCTTTTATTTCCTCCCATGTTGCCAATACTACAGGTGTCCAGTTACTGACTACCTATTCAGCAATTCTCATAAGGTGGCCCTAAGAGCATTGGTCTGAGCATGCAGACCCCGGTGCAGCCACACCACCAGCAACGGTGGTAGTTCAGCTGCTGCTCTCATCAGTATGGTGGAGCCATTATCTATATGCATAGAGATTTATTAATCATTGGGTACTGCACCACTAGGTACTAACGATATGGTATTTAGTTTTCCAACACTTAACAGAAATATTTCCTAACTCCTCCATTACTTGCCGAAGGTATAGGGACGTTGAGGGATAAAATCACTGTCTAATTCTCTAACATTAAGATGCCCTTCTCCACAGAGGTATGTTTAACTTGATATGTACCTGATGCTCTGTGTGGATCTTTATTTTTTTGGTAATGCACACTGGAGCCATGTCCAAATAAGCACTGGGCACCACCACACCAGTTTTATGTGGGGAATATTATATCTGCAATAATTTAGAAAAATTTAGATTATTTTTGTGGGGGAGGTAAAAAAAAGAAATATGTGAAAATAGTAGATTACCATACTCCAGCCATTGCCTATATGTGTCAAAATTATTTTACAAAACCCTTGAAATGTCTCTTTAAGATTTAAAATCTGTCCTTTTTCAACAGCTTTGGCACAAGCCTAGTATCCATTCAGAAGGAATTTTAGGGGCTTCCCACTGATATGTAATTTGGGCAGCAGAGCCAGCTGCCCATGAGTGTATCTTGGTTACAATGCCCACAAATGAGAGAAGCAATAAGCTATCTTGGCATCACAGACAGAACACAGCGGCAACATCACTTGACCATTGCCAAATGTAAGTGTATGATAGTATCTTTTTCTCTCTCTCATTAGCATCACTGACAACTGATTAAGCAAAGGAATTTGCAAAAATATGGCGGTTACCTACAAACTCTCAGAAGAGTTCCTGAGAACTTTAGTCAGCTGCTGCAGCACCCAGCATTTCAGGAACTGCTTTACCTCACGCGCAGCTTACACCTGGGATACTCATCACCTGCTTCAACAGCAGCAAAATGTAATAGAATGCTAAAGTTGTCACAGTGGGAACAATATTGGAGATGTGATCATAGAAGGGAGAGCTAGAAACTCAGAGAGGGCTAGAGAGCTACAGTTAGACAGAGAGAGCTGGATAATTCTGCAGAGACATTGTACTATGTCGAAATCTCTGTATTATAGCACTGTGAAAACCATGACAGGCGCATAGTCGCCATATGTGCAGGTGGAATACTAAACAATAAAACACAGACACTAATGTATGGGTCAATATGTCCACAGCTTTTATCAATGGTAATAACAATATAATTAAAGTCATTACCCCGCCCCCATCCCACCATATAACACCATATGTCCCTGAAACAAAAGGCAATGACCCATATTTTAACCATAAATATAAATAACATAAATTACAATAATAACAAACACCATAAACATAATATAAAGTGCCACACTTTGTTAAATAACCATGGTAGGGGTATACCCGGATACCCCTACCACCCACCAGCTTCTGAGCCAGCACCAAGTTTGAAACCTACCAAAGTTCATAATGAACAGTTTAACCAAACTCTTAACCAGCAGCCTAACTGCCTTTTTATATGTAAACTAACCCAGAGCCCTTAACTTTTTTCTCTCTAACCCAGTAGCTATGACCAAACAGGAGCCAAACACCCCTTACACCCCTTAACATAGAAGGGAGGGACAAATTAGGCCAGGTAAGCAAATTAAAAGTGTCTAATTCTAAAATGGCTGCCTATTTATACTGGGACACCCCCCTAACAATCCAACTCCCAATCCCTGGGGGCCTTGCCCCTATGCCTGCCTCCTAGCTCTGTCAAGCCCCTTTCCACTAACCTGAGCTTGTTTCATAGGGTTACATCACAGTGACCTTGCTTTATGGGATAGTTATAGGCATTATTCCCTCTAATTTCTCTTAGTTGGTGTGCGCTGAAAGTTTCTCTTGTGCAACATTTCTCCCTGATACAAAATGTTGTTTGTACTGAATGTTTGTGAACATATGGTGATATATACATAATAAATGCTTCTTACACATAAATCAAATTCAGCTTGCACAATGTAGCGGGACCTGGGTAACCTGGCTGGTTATCCCCTTTGGTTAGGATAGGTCAGACCCATTTCCCCAGTAACTGGACGGGACACAGTTCCAAGATACAATCGTTGACAATGTTTATTTGGTCACACAGCTTTTTATGCACAGGCCCATGCAGGGGGTCTCCATGCAACCCAACACAAACACATCCCGGAGGGGGCTGGTGAACAGATAACAATCTCCTGCTTTTGGAGATACTAAAAGGACACAGGGACTTGCATGAGTACACATTACATATGGGGGGGGGAGTTTTTGGGCTTGGTGCCCCGGGACAGGAAGGGGCTACAGGGTTGCATTTCTATGGATGAACAGCCTCGGTTACCCCCTAGGACCCTTGCAAAAAGCGGGGCAATCGGATGTACAGAGCCAGAGATATCAGCATCGAAAGTCTGGGGCTCAAGGCTCTGTACATCCCCGAAATTAGTTCCATGGTGTTGCTTGGTTTAGTCCGGAGAATTCAAACTTTGCGCCACAACCAAGCAACAACCAATCAGCTGAAATGGCGCAAACCAAATCACGCCAATCAGTGTTAGGGGGAGGAAGGAGTTTTGCGGCCCAATCAGAAGATAGGGCGCGAAACCCGATGTCACCAATCCGCCGAAAGGCGCAAAACTTATTCGCGCCAATCAGTGCCCAGGGACGAGAGGGGCTTTGCCGCCCAATCAGACGGAAGTGCGCGAAAAACCCAGTTTGAACAAGCGGTCCCTCTCGGATTGGTCGCTTGCTCCCTGCGGCGACCAATCAGTGCTTTACTCGTGCCGACCAACCAGGAGAATGGCGCGAACCCAGTATGAATGGGCGCTCCTTCTCCCATTGGTCGGCACGGACTTCCATGCGGCCAGTGGGAACCCTGCAGCAGTGAGATTGACTCACAGCCCCAGGGACTCCCTGCTGGCGCGTGTCCCTCTCTCTGGTGGATATCTCCACACAGGTATCCAACAGGGAGAGCGCTCTCCTGTGCAGCCACGAGTGTAGCCTCGTAGTTCCCAGGTAAGGGAAAGGGATGAGTGATTATAGCTCCGTTGGGGAGCAGGTAGGATGATCCCTGACACCGGGATCGAAGACAGTGTACACAGGCCGGTTCAGGAGTTAAATGCTCCCCTTG
This sequence comes from Pelobates fuscus, assembly GCF_036172605.1. Classification (NCBI taxonomy): domain Eukaryota; kingdom Metazoa; phylum Chordata; class Amphibia; order Anura; family Pelobatidae; genus Pelobates; species Pelobates fuscus. Next base: position 208,836,901 of record NC_086320.1, on the reverse strand, counting down.
GTGGGCGTTCGGTGATACGAACAATCGGCCACCCAGGGGTAGCACGTGCCGCTCGTTCCCTTGCTGTCTGCAGTTTTCACATCACGTCAGCAAGGTGCAAACGTTCAAATTGGAGTATCGGGGTGGTCCGGCACAGTTTGGGAGACTAATGCTCCCCCTGGTGGGCGTTCGGTAATACGAACCGGCGGCCACTCAGGGGAAGCACGCGCCGCTCTTTCCCTTGCAGTCTGCGATTTTCACACCTCGTTAGCGAGGTGTGAACATTCTAAGTAAACGTTCTAAATTAAGTGCCGGGGTGGTCTGGAGCACCCCCTGGCGTTCAAAAGGTATATTGCAGGATGTTATGGTCAAAATTACTGAAAGAGGAATATGAAAGAGGGGAAACACACATTCTAGGTGGGTACATCCACACATATGAAACAAGGCAATTCACAGTTTAGGCAGTCCTGCCATATACAATTATAGCAAACATTATATGGAGAGGAGGAAAGATGTCATGTCACCGATATAATTTGCAAAAGGAGCTCATTGCCCAATAAATTGTGAAATATACATTAATGCCCATTAATAACAAAACATGATTTTTTATATGATATCCAAACCACACAGAAGAAACAAACAGTCCGATTCAGCAAACATTATATGGAGAAATATCACCAATAGATTTTACAAAAGGAGCTCTTTGCCAAATAAATGGTGACACATACACAAATGCTTCTTAAACGCACAAACACACAATATCCCTAATTTGAAACATACACTGAAAACCACACTCACTGCAAGACACACACACACTCACTGACAGAAACACTCACTGGCAGACACACTGACACACACTCTCAATGACAGACACAAAATTTCACTGATTTGAAACACTCACTGACAAACCCACACACTGGCAGACAAACTCACTAACAGACACACTGGCATACACTCTCATTGAGACACATACACTCTCAATGACAGACGCACAGCTCTACTGATTTGAAAAACTCACTGACAGATGCACTCACTGACAGACACACAGGCACACTAACAGGCACACTAACACATTTACACATTCTTGCACACACACTCACAATTACATTTTTTTATTTTTGTTTTTATTTTTGTAGGTTCATCCAGCCTACCTACTTTTAGAGTTGGTGTGGGAACAGTGGGGATCTTCTCCCTGGGGTCTAGTAAGGATCTATCCCAGAGGACCAGTGAGGATTTTATCCCTGGGGTCCAGCGGGAAATGGATCTTTTCCCTGCAGTCTTCCAGTTTCTCACTGCTCCCTCATGTGCGTTCTTAAGTGACGCCTAGGGCCGTTTGAAGGAATTTGGGGTCCCCAAGCAAAAAAGACATGGAGGCCCCCCAACCCGTTCCTCCCCCACCCTCTCCCCCCTCCCCCCCCACACACACACAAAGCCTACAGGAACCACAGCATATCCCACACTTTATATAACTAAAAAAGGTTTACAGTGCAAATACTGCTGTTGCATATCCTGTGCACAGGGCCGTTAGAAGGAATTTGGGGGCCCCAAGCAAAAAGACATGGAGGCCCCCTAACCCCTCCCCCCCCCTCGCATGCAAAGCCTACAGGAATCACAGCATAGCCATGCCGTTTAGGTTCACCCACACTTTATATAAATAAAAAAATGTTTACAGTGCAAATACTGCTGTTGCATATAATGTGCATAAAATTTGAACATTTTCAACAATTGAACATTTGCAAAAAAAAACACTGTACCATAAAATCAAATATACATTAAAAAAGTGCACAATAACTAAATCCAACATACTTAAAACACACACACACACACACATACATACACACTCACATTAACATTTTTCAGTTCTCACAAACGTGCAAATTATCTAAAACTGCTGTTTGCGAGCCTTGTTTTCTGCAAAGGCAATCACAATGTCCTCCATGTCCAAAGACTGGGTGTGGGCCATAAATCACAATGGGGGGACCTACTGCCCTCCCCCCCTGGCCCCCACCCTTGAGCAGTGGGTGGGGGCCATAAAGATAATGAGGGGGTGGGACCGACTGTCCCCCTCCTTCATTATCTTTATGGCCCCCACCCACCGCTCAGGGGTGGGGGCTGGGGGGAGGACAGTAGGTCCCCCCATTGTGATTTATGGCTCCCACCCACCGCGCAGGGCTGGGGGCCGGGTGGGGAGGACAGTAGGTCCACCCCCTCATTATCTTTATGGCCCCCACCCACCGCTCAGGAGTGGGGGCTGGGGGGAGGACAGTAGGTCCCCCCATTGTGATTTATGGCCCCCACACATCGCGCAGGGGTGGGGGCCGGGTGGGGAGGACAGTAGGTCCACCCCTCATTATCTTTATGGCCCCCACCCACCGCTCAGGAGTGGGGGCCAGGGGGGAGGACAGTAGGTCCCCCCATTGTGATTTATAGCCCCCACCCACCGTGCAGGGGTGAGGACAGGGGGTGAGGACAGTAGGTCCCCCCCCACCTCATTATCTTTATAGCCCCCACCCACCGCTCAGGGGTGGGGGCCGGGGGGAGGACAGTAGGACCCCGTCCCCCCATTGTGATTTATGGCCCTCGCAGGGGTGGCAGCTGGGGGGGGGGCTACTAGGTTTTATTTAGTAGACATGCCCCAACTCGCTGTTTAGTAGACATGCCCCTACTCGCAGTACAGCGAGTAGGGGCATTCGGGAGATTTTATTCTCCTTTATGCTAATATGGGGGTCATGTTGACCCCCATAGAGCCCGCTTACTGAGAAGGGCCCCCTTGAGGGGATCCCAATAACAGTGTGTTTTTGACTGGCAATGTACAGTGGAGGCGCTTAATGTATTGCACTCTCATTAAAATTTTCAATAAAACTAGTTAATAAAAAAGAAGTTAAAAAAAAACAAAAACTTTTTGGACAGTAATATCTGCTAAGGAGTTAGCTGTTAACCAAGACAAACCTATGGTGCAGTGAGAGTGTCTTCCTACTTCATGGACCTTGTGAAGGTAATTTACTAGTATGCGAAGAAAGCAACAGAAGTTAAAAAAAAATAACTTTGGTATGTATGTATGTCTGAGATGTATGTAAATCTGTGTGATTTATTTGAAGACTTATGTTAAAAAAAAACAACAATCTTTCTTACTGTAACGTGACAGTTCCATTAGAAGCTATTTCTCATTGTAAAAACTTATCTGCCTTTCAATTGTTGCAAGACCTCCTAATCAAAGGAAAACAACAAAACTGCTTTAGCAAGTTTTCGAACAAACAGCAATATGGAATCATTCATGTATTTTTAACTTTTATTGAGCAGCTTCAAAACATATGTTTAAGTTGTGATCAACTCCCTTGATATTCAGTTACACAGCATGACACACCAACAACAAGGCTCTATAGATGCAAATTTGCATTTATTAATGGATACATAGATTTAGATTAGATTTAAATGAGGGGTTAAAATGGGCAAAACTCCTTAATTCAACTGCAAATTAATTTTCCTCTTTATAGTTTCCTCTCAGTATTGTTTCACTGTACTTGTTAAACCCTGGCGAAAATTTTTCGTGAGCATACTAGAACTCAGTGTTTCTATGTGGTAACTAGGACGCTCAATATATTGTGCCAAAATAATTTGAAAGGCTTTTGCAAGTACAGCAAAACAATTTCACAAGTGATTTCTATGGCAGAAAGAATACACGTGTAAAATTCTTGCATGCATGCGAACATTGCCTTTTATTGCTAGCAATGAATTTAAGCAATAGAACTCATCATTTTTTTCATGCTTCACTAACAGTAAGATAGCTAAGTGATAAGGAATTTTATATGATATCTTACATATGATCAGTTTACGCAATAATGTACAGTTCTCATTATAATTATGTAAGATATGATATTATTTGAGGCTGTGTCTTACCAGTACAATGTAATGTACAATTTGTCAGTGTTAATCATTGACAGTGTTAATCATTGACAACTCAGATTTGAAATAAATAGAAAGCCTGGTGGCAAGATTGATGCCAACACCCCTATGATAACTGATCAGTCCTTAGGTGTTACACATAGTGCACATCTACTTAAGATAAAACCTCACTGCCCAAATACAAAATAAATAAAAGTCACTATTTAGTAGATATGCCCCAATGAAGACAATCGTGCATTCAATTATGCATTTTTTCCCCAAAATCCTCAGTTCTCTTGTCTGAAGCTTTTGTAAGTACTCCCCTTATAACCCCGTCCAGACTTTCTGTGGCTGCTCAATCCAAGACTTAACGCAGCTCACTGATAAGTCCTTGAAAGTCAGTTGATCTGGGCAATTGCTGCTTCTTGAGTTTAACTTAAATGATTTCTAATGAATGAAAAAAGCGAACACCTTATTTACACATAAAGCATTTTAACGAGCTAAAGTGCTTTAGAGGACCAGAGTGTTCTTTTAAAGAAAATGGTGTGACTGTTGCTTAACAGGGCCTCCATCAGAAATTCTGGGGCCCCTAAGACAGCTCAAGGTCTGGGCCCCCGGGTGCACGCCTCCAAATCCCGCCCACAGGAATACAGACACAAAAGGACACAGACACACACACAGAAAGATACACAAATACTGAAACAGACATACACACATACAGGCATACTGACACACAGGGCCGATGCAAGGATTTTTGGGTACATAGGCGAAGATGTATTTTTCCGCCCCCCCCCCCCCCATTCAAAAATAACATCTTCACCTATGTGCCTCTTAACCAGCCCCTCTCCCCGTCCATTATTGGTCCCCTCCCTTCCCTGTCCCTTAGTGTTCTTCTGACAGTCACACACACTCAATGACAAACACAGAGACTCACTGATCTGACACACACACACACTGATTGACACTCATTGACAGACACACTGATAGTCACACACAGACTCAATGACAAAGATACTCTCACTGATTTGACAGACACTCACAAACACACACTGACAGACACACACATACACTGACACTCACATGCAACACTCATACAATCACTCACAGACACACATACACTCACTCACGCACACACTCACAGTCACTCACAGACACACATACACTCACTCACGCACACACTCACAGACACACATACACTCACTCACGCACACACTCACAGTCACTCACAGACACACATATACTCACTCACGCACACACTCACAGACACACATACACTCACGCACACACTCAGTCACTCACAGACACACATACACTCACTCACGCACACACATACACTCACTCACGCACACACATACACTCACTCACGCACACACATACACTCACTCACGCACACACTCACAGACACACATACACTCACTCACACACTCACACACAGTCACTCACGCACACACACAGAGACACATACTCACACACACTGACACTCACACACACTCACACACAGACACTCACACACAGACACTCACTCACAGACACTCACTCACACAGAGACACATACACACTCAGACACACAGACACTCACTCACACACTCAGAGACACATACACACTCACAGACACACATACACTCACTCACTCACTCACACACACTCACACACACACAGACACTCTCACACAGAGACACATACTCACTCACAGACACACACACAGACACTCACTCACACACACACTCACACACACACTCACACAGACACACACACAGACACAGACACACACACTCACTCACAGACACTCTCACACACACACACTCTAACACAGACACTCACACACACAGTCACTCACACACACAGACACATCACATACATTCACAAATTATTTTAATAAATAAATAATATCCACCCAGCCTCCCTACCTGGAGAGCTGGTGTGGATCATTCCCTGGGGTCCAGTGGGGCTGCTGGGCGGCGTGCGGCAGTGCTGCGATCAGGCGCTGCGAGGGAGCTCTAACCTCTCTGCTCCCTCGCGGGCTATCTGCTGATGCCGCGGGAGCCGGAATATGACGTCATATTCCGGCTCCCGCGGCATCACTAGACAGCGCGCGAGGGAGCAGAGCAGAGAGGTTAGAGCTCCCTCGCAGCGCCTGATCGCAGGACTGCCGCGCTGGGGGCGGAGATGGTGGCCGGCAGGAGGGAGAGCTTCCCTCCTGCCGGTCACTGAAATCTTGCGCCCCCGGAGCCGGTGCGCCCTAAGGCGGCCGCCTGTGCCGCCTTATGGACGCGCCGGCCCTGCTGACACACATATACTGAAACAGACACACACATATACAGACACACACATGCATAAGGAGATACAGATACACACACACTGACGTACATACATACTCGCATACTGACACACACACATACATACTGACAAACAGACATACATACATGCATACTGACATACATACACACATACATACTGATAGATATATATATATATATATATATATATATATATACACATACATACAGGCATACACACACATACATACATATATCAATCAATAAAGGGAGCACTCATTGTGATCTTGATAAAGACCCCAGCAGGGTCGAAACTTTGATTTCGTTTATACAGAATTTGTACCATGTTTTTGATACAGTAAATACTTTTTTTCAATATACTGAAGTCCTGGAGTGCTCCCTTTATTGATTGATATATATTTGAACGCGGGATTGCACCTAGGCATTTGATTTACTACAGAGGAATTGCAGGAGGAGTGCCTTGTTTACCTATTTTTGTACATACAAACATAGATATATACACACACATACATACTGACAGACATACATACACAAACAGACATACATACACATACATACATACATAAATACATAGATACACACATACATACTGATATATATATATATACATACAGGCATAAACACACACACACATACATATATACATACATACATACATAAATATATACACACATACATACTGACAGACATACATACACAAACAGACATACATACACATACATACATAGATACACACATACATACTGATAGATATATACATATAAATACACACATACTGACATACACACACAGACATACATACAGGCATACACACACACATACATACATAGATATATACACACATACATACATATACATACACACATACTGACAAACAGACATACATACATGCAGACACATACATACATTCTGATATACATACACACATACACCTCATTTTTCTGCCACCCTCCTATTCCTTACCTTTAAGTTGCAGGAGGGTGGCTGGGGATGATGGGAGTGGATGCCTCTCCTCTGCTCTCCTCTGCTGTCTCTCCCCTTCCTGCGCGGAGTAAGCTGTGAGGAAATGACCGCCCGTCACTTCCTCCCAGTAGCACTTGCGGTGCAGCCGCAATTTTTTTTTTGTAAAGGGGCCCGGTCGCGCTATGTAGCGCTGACCGGCACCTGAAGATATAGGGCTCATCGGGTGGCCCTAAATGCTTGGGACACCTGATGGGCCCCGGTGCAGATGCACCCGAAGCAGTTTCGCCGCTGCACCTGGGGCCTGGACGGCCAGGCGCCGCCGGGCCCGTGACAACTGTCATGGTTGTCACCCCGTGATGGCGAACCTTTTGCTTAATAAGATATCTTGAAGACTCCTTAACTTGCTATCTTGTTTTAGCCCCTCATTTTACATACAGTAATTAATGGAGAATTGAATACAAATAACTATATCTTATTGAGCTACTGTTTGCAAATTGGGGATTTATTTTTTTTATTCCTTTGTTTTTTTTTTATTATTTAGATTTGTGCTTCTCATTAGTACATTTCAGTTAAAATGTCCCAATTTTTATAGCTGCATGTTCTTTGTTTTGTAATACCTTAATAAAAAATGAGTTGTTCTGATCTGAACTCACTACAACATTGACAGAGTAATTAGAATAATTCAGCTATATTTAACTCAGCTATATTTTAAATATTAAATTTTTTGTCAATTTGTCACAATTCATAATATACCGCTTGATGTGTTTCAATTTCTCCAAGAGAAATCACACTAATATAGAGAAGGCAAATATAAAAATATTTTTTTTCTAATTTAAATTAGACATAAATCAATTAGATTTATTTAAACACATCAACTAATTAATCAGGGCATCTTTCTGCATTTAAATGCAATTATAATTATATAATTACAGCTTTAATTCTGTTGATGCTACTTAAGAAGTTAAAATCCATAAAATGAAAGGAAATCAATTTCATACTAAAAATAAAATGGCAGAAACATTTACCTCTGTTTACCAATTAGTATATTTTCTATTTTCTGCCATAACAGTTACAAGTCAGTATCCTAAAATTCAGGAACTTACTATAGTACAACATGCACGTTCTCAACTCTTGCTTGGACAAAATCATCAAAGGGACACTATAGTCACCAATACCACTTCATCTCAGTGAAGTTGTGTGGGTGAAGTGTCTCTGACATTTTTTTTTTTTTATTTGATAATTTTTATTAGTTTTCTTTTGCCATATGTAAACATAAATGCAGACATAGTTGTTACGGGGATACAGAAGAGAGATGGGAAGTGGGGAAATATCAAGACAGGTTATTCCATATTTTACACATCACAGTGCCATGAGAAGAGGTACATAACATATTCCTTTACATCCGTTATCTTGCGTCTTATAGCATGGTATTGTCACGGTAATATACCCCAACACGCAGGAATAGTTCACAGTCAAGAGACAAGAAACAGTGTTCGTCTTACCGGACCTTAGAATGGCCGGACTAGGACGAGAGAAAGACAGAGTCAGAACAAGCCGAGGTCAAGGGAACTGAGAGACAGCGTAACGTAGAACAAGCCGAGGACTGGTACACAGAGGACAAAACAGCGGATAAGCAAGCAAGGATAAGGAGAGAGCGGAGTCAGGAACAAAGCCAAGGTCAAGCACCAAAAAACCAACTGAACGATACAAGCACTAAAGGGAACTGGACAGAAACCACGATAGGGCAAGGAGCAAGGGGAAACAGGTGAGTATAAAAACCCTAAGGTTCACTTTGATTGGCTCCTGTCATATCCACGCCCCCAAAACGTGAGTGAATGGGGAATGTGGCCTGACAGGGGCCAATGGGAGACTGATTCTAATTTAGTCTCCCACTGTCCCTTTAAGAGCGCGCCCGAGACGCGCGGCGCGCTCTTAGTGTCGGGCGGGACATGTGACCGCTTCTCGCGGTCACTGCCCGCCTGACTGATCCCATCGTTGGCTGAGCCGCGCGCGGCTCGTGCAGGAGCAGGACCGCGCGCGGCGAGAAGGGAGGACCCCGGCCGGCCCCTGGAGAGGGTAAGTACCGCTACAGGTATGACATTATGCTCCATATTTGTTCCCATTCTATCAGTGGCAAAGTTTGTGGATAACCATCCCCTGTACCAGTGTGAGGCAAGTTGTTGTGGCCTGAAAACTAGGGGTAGAACGGTGAGGGGAGAGGATAAAACTGATGGTTAGGGAAAGTGGGAGGGAAGGGAGGGGATAAGTTTGGTCTGTTCATTAGAACAGTATTGTGCCCAACAGTGTGATTGTATCACGGTAAAAGGGGTTTTTGGTTTGTTTATATTGCATCGGTTTCAGCTTGGGGAAGACACGGGGTCACAGGCATACATCCATGCCACCGACTCCATGCCTCCCATTTACTCCATGCCAGGGCCCCAAAACGTCTAGATGTTCGTGCTCCTCTAGCTGCCTTTTCAAATGTTTTGGTTATATCAACTCCCTCTATGCATTGTTGTACACTAGGAATTGTAGTTTTCAGCCAGTTTCTACTTATGGTAGTTAAGGCTGCAATGATGATATGGTATGCAAGGTATGCATCTTGTTTCTGTATTGATTTGGGCCAGATAAGTAGCAGGTAGGATGTTGGCGTGTGCGGCAATTTTACCCCTGTAGTGCCTTCTATTATGTCTTATATTTCAGACCAAAAGGTGTTTAAACTTGGGCATGCCCACCAGACATGTGTCATAGTGCCTGGCTCTGTACCACATCTCCAGCAGGTGTCTGGTTTTGTGCGATCTATCTTGTGGAGCTTGGCTGGCGCCATATACCAACGATAAAATATTTTCCTACTAATTTCAATGTGTGCTGTGTTTAGTGTAAGTATTTTGTGCGCTCTCTGTGCTTGTAACCAGTCTTCAGGTGGCATTGTTTGTCCGATTTATTTTTCCCATGCTTTAATACAGTTAAGTTTTTCTGTGTGATCATTTGGCCCTATCAAGCTATATAAAGTAGATAATAGTCGCTGCGGAGGCTTTTTTGCTAGACATAGGTGGTCTATCTCGGTGAGTGTGTGTCCCTGGGTTTGTATATTGTCGTAGTGTTTGTTTACCCACGATTTTATTTGTAGGTATGAGAAGAAGGTTGTAGGTGGGGTATTGTGCCTGCTGCATAATGTGTCGTAGTCAATCATATGGCCGTTGTCTAGTACGTGCGATAATTTAGATACCACATGTGAGTTCCATATTTTACATTCAAATCCTGGGATTAGAGTAGTTAGGGCCTGGATTTGGAAGGTAGTGGAGATTCGAGCTTGTGAGTGTTTTTTTTTTACTAGGTTGTCCCACACTTTCAGTGTTGTTGCTGTAGTTGGACATATGTTTTTATATTGTGATCTTTTTGCTACTGGTATCCAGGCCAATGTGTGTAGTGGTAGCCCTTCGGTGTACACCATTTCTATTTGGGTCTAAGCTAGTGGATGTTTGTGATGGTGTAGTTGCACTAGCGTGCTAATTATGTCCGCTTCGTAATACCGTGAGACATTCGGTACCCCCATTCCTCCATTCTTAAAAGGTTTATATAAGATGTTTGCTGCTGTTCTGGCTCTTTCCCCACCCCATATAAACATATTTATAGAGCGTTGGGCGCATTTTAGGAATCTCTGTGGAAGAGTAATTTGTAAGGTCCTAAAGAGGTATTGTAGGCGTGACAGTACCATAATTTTTGCCGCTGCAATTCTACCCATCCACGACACATATTTCCCCTTCCAACCTTGCATTTGATTGTTTATATCCCGAAGGAGTTTCTCATAATTGGCTTGGTATAGTTTATGTGTATGCAATGTAAAAGCTATTCCCAGAAAGGTAAGGTGGTCTTTTCTCCAGTCATATGTGAAGCTGTATTGCAGATTTTGGAGTCTTGGGTTTCTGATATTGAACCTCATGGCCTGGGTTTTGGTGACATTGAGCTTATAATCTGAGCAGTTGCTGAACCTCTGTATAATTGTTTGTAGTGTCAGTAGGGATGTTTCAGGTTTGGTCAAAGTAAGCATCACATCATCAGCAAAGAGTGTGATTTTATGCATTGTGTTGCCTATAGATACCACAGAAATTTTGCGGTTTTCCCTGATATGTTGTGCTGACGGTTCCAGTGCTAGTATATATAGCAGGGGTGACAATGGGCAACCCTGCCTGGAGCCATTTGATATGTGGAATTGTTTGGAAGCGAAGCCTCCATTTATCACTTTTGCTGTTGGCTTATCATATAGAGCCGTGATTAATGTCAAAAAGCGTTTCGGTAAGTTGTATTGTTTTAGGACCGCTTCCAGATATCCCCAGTGCAGCCTGTCAAATGCTTTTTCTGTGTCCAGTGACAAGGCCACACTGGGTTCTTGTGTCTGTTGTATTCTGTGGATAAGATTTATTAGTTTTCTGGTTCCGTCAGAGCCCTGTCTTCCCTTAACAAATCCCACTTGGTCTTCATTAATGAGGGATGGTAAGATGCTTCCCAATCTAAGTGCATATATTTTGGCTAGTATTTTTAGGTCTGTATTTAATAATGAAATTGGGCGTAAGTTCTGACATTTGTGTGGCGGTTTACCAGGTTTGGGCAGTGTTGATATATGGGCTATCAGCATCTCTCCCTGACATTTTAATCCTTCATTGTGAAACAGTACAGTGTTTTAGAATTCGCCATGCAATTTAACATGGTAAATTCTAAAACACTGTACTGTTTCACAATGAAGGTCTTTCTCTAGTGCCTGTCAGTATGACAGTCAGTAAAACTTGGTCATGTGATGCGGAATCCCATTGTACAGCGCTTCGGAATTTGATGGTGCTATATAAATAATAAAATAATAATAATAATCCCCGTAAGAAAGCATTGGGTAAGCCATAGCTGGACATTCACGGGGTGGAGAGGTTAGCAGGGCCTCGGGAGCCTTGGCGTAGGAAACTTGAATAAGAGTAGGGACAGGGACATTATAGAACATAGAAACATAGAATGTGATGGCAGATAAGAACCATTCGGCCCATCTAGTCTGCCCAATTTTCTAAATACTTTCATTAGTCCCTGGCCTTATCTTATAGTTAGGGATAGCCTTATGCCTATCCCACGCATGCTTAAACTCCTTTACTGTGTTAACCTCTACCACTTCAGCTGGAAGGCTATTCCATTCATCCACTACCCTCTCAGAAAAGTAATACTTCCTGATATTATTTTTAAACCTATGTCCCTCTAATTTAAGACTATGTCCTCTTGTTGTGGTAGTTTTTCTTCTTTTAAATATAGTCGCCTCCTTTATTGTGTTGATTCCCTTTATGTATTTAAATGTTTCTATCATATCGCCCCTGCCTCGTCTTTCGTCCAAGCTATACATGTTAAGATCCTTTAATCTTTCCTGGTAAGTTTTATCCTGCAATCCATGAACCAGTTTAGTAGCCCTTCTCTGAACTCTCTCTAAAGTATGAATATCCTTCTGAAGATACGGTCTCCAGTACTGCGTACTATACAACAAGTGAGGTCTCACCAGTGTTCTGTACCATGGCATGAGCACTTCCCTCTTTCTACTGCTAATACCTCTCCCTATACAACCAAGCATTATGCTAGCATTTCCTGCTGCTCTATTACAGCATTAGAAATACAGATTTTTATTGCTAATGATATAGTGTTCCTTTAACTCACTTCCCCTAATGCTTAATGTGGTTCCTCTAATTCCAGCTATCCCCGTGTGCGTGCAACACAGACATTGTGCAGATTAAGGCATGGCAGGCTCTCTCAATTTTTAAAAAAGGTCAACAAAATAAGTTGTGTGAAATTAATAGTTATTAGTTTCTAAAACATACATGCATTATCTTTTCCCAAAGAAATAAAACAATATATTAAGACTTGGGAGGATGTCAGACAGCTGGTTTGGTCTGAGACAGGAGCATAAAGGTGCACTCAGATGTTGTATGGTTGATTAGTAAAGGAAACCAGCATAGTAAACATATTCTAAGCTGCTAGTAATCAGCTAGTCATCATTCTAAAACATCTGTTTCATAAACTAAATAAAAATGATCCCTAACAGATCCATCCAGTCACAATGTGTTGCTGATCAAGCCTTGTTCCTTCAGATATATTGGGTGTCATCAAGTACCCTTATTTTCTACATTATTGGATGGGAGCTTGCTCTCTTACCTCTGTGCTTTGAAGTGGCGTATTATATGTATTTAGATTCCCAAGTTCCCGTGGGACTTATGAAAGTACAGATGATGATCAGTTGACAGATAACTACAGGTGGGTGGGTGAGGGAGAGCTGTGAGTATCTGTAAGAGTAAAAAGATAAAAAAAAAAATGTAATCCGCCACCTTACTTGAATGAAACACACCTTGTAAAAACTACAAGCTCACGTCCTCAGTAAAGACAATAACATTTCTTTATGATGCAAAGCCATTTGCACTTAAGAAGTTAAAAATGTTACCTCAAGCACAATTTGTATCATTATATGACCAGATTAACGGTATAAAACTTATCCAGTCTCTTAAAATCAGAATGGATAATATTAAATATATCGCATTTGATTCTACAGCAATGTTTTTTTGGTATTTTTTCTGTCAATAGCAATACAATCTTGCTTTAACAAACTCTAAAATGTGTTGTTCTTTCACTGGTTAACATAGAAATCTAACGTCAAGCTAAACAGCCCTAAATTACAGGGTATGCGTTGATGATCCATAATCACTGTAATTCACTGTAAGAAAGTTATTGTATATTTATATACTCCTTGATTACATGTAAAAATTAATGTTTGCAGCAGAACCTGTGTTGTAAACTTGTCATGAAAGAAATAGATAGACAGTTACCACAAATACATTTTACAGGTCTGGTATTACCGTACGGATAAGACAAGTTGATCCATGGGTGCAACAAATTCATGTTTTCATTTCATAATAGTCTATAGGGCACAATAAACATATTTTACACTTACAGGCATGTTTAATTTACTGTGACATCTAAAGAGAAAATGTAACTTCTCTGAAATATACACTATTTAATAAAACATTAAAAATCACATATAACTTGCGTTAAGCTTATTCTCAAGATATGCTTCATTTTCTTTTAAATGTATATTAAAGATTTAGCAAATTACAAAATCCAGTTCAGACCAGGCAGCTGCAGGGCAAATATTGCAAATGAGGAGGAAAAATATAAAAATTGTAAGAGAAATAGAAACATAGTAAGAAAATGTACTTAATGTATTTACCTCCATAGCACTTTCAAATTCTAGCTCCATCATCTTCTTACTTTAAAGGCTTTTGATGTTGTTATATATATATGTATATGTTGTTAGGAGCCACACATACTGATGATCATCCGCTAACCTGGTTTCGATCATACGTATCAGATTGATCGCAATATGTGTCCATTTCAAACAATGCTCTTTTTTTTGTCTCCCGGTCACATGTGGTGTTCCCCAAGGCTCCATACTGTTGAATGTTGTGACTTAAAGATGAATATTAATCTTTTAATTAATATATAATAATTAAGCAAAATTAATATTTTGTATAGTTCTTGGTATTATGGTCGAATATGTGTATAGAAAATACACAAAACGTTGTCATATTAATATAATATAATTATAATAACAAGTAAACAGATGCTAGCAGAATGTCAATTTTATGTCAAGACACAGAGTCTCATATTGCTTTACCCTTTCTTTACTGTCCACCAATAGCAGCAAAGAATACAAACAGTAAGAAAAAATGGTATATATAGTGATAAGCCACTCCCATACCAAGTCCCAGTATAATAGTCAGCACCTCCCATCATATTTCTTCTTTCTTGGCTGCTCCACACAAGATAAGTACTAACATTTTTACTCTTATCAATAACTGTTTTTCTCATTACATTTATCTGTTTTGATTACTTATTATTTAAGAATTACTTACTTATTATTATCATATTATTATCTTCTAGTAAAATCCGTTTTTTTCCTGTTTATTAATTCTGTTTTCTATCATATTAAAGTTAAATTATATTACATTTGAGCCCAGGGTTCCAGACATTATTTTGGGGAATTATTACATGTATTTCTCCTCTCTCTTAAGCCTTGCTTTATTGCTCCTATCTTTATATCCTTTATTTTCTTCTTATTATATCCACCAGGGGGCTTCAGTATCTGTCTGCCTTTTCTGCTTCCTGACCCCTTGCCTGGATTAAGCAGTGCTGATCCACCTGTAGCCATTTTCCAATTAGGGTCAGCTGCATCTAATTAGCAGGCTGTAAAAGCCAGCCCTGCCTGAAACCTAGTATCTGGTCATTTTGCCTGTTTGGTGTTTCCTGCTGGATCTTTGCTTCGCTACTGACTGATTTTCTGGACTTTGACCTCTACCTGCTTTACCGACTTTGTTACTCCGCTGCCAGCCCTGACTTCTGCTTCTCATCTGACCCTGACTTTGGATTTCCCCTTAATCTGTACTGTGCTTCTGGTTTTTGCCTCCTCCCTGTGCCATCTCTTGCAACTGGGCTCCAACTTCTGGTGAACTATTACATAATGACCAGATTGACTACCATGGAGCCCGTGGAGATGATGACTGTCCTGAGTACCCTCACACAGCAAGTAACCCTCCTGTCTCTAACCGTAAGTGAATTGCAGCGTGGCTATACTGATTTAAAGGGGAATACACACCATGCTCCTGAACCTGATATTGCATTATCCTTAAGGATGAACTGGCACGAGTGGGAGTTCCAACCTCCCTGGAGAAATTAATGGTGCTAGCCAACCAGCTGGATCTCCGGTTCAGACAAAGAAGGCAGGAGCGATTTGAAACTAGCACTATGCCCGATCAATGCCCCCAACCTGCTGGTGAGACTATACCCCTATCTCCACCATGGACACAGAGGAACCCATGCAGATTGGAGCACTAAATACCATGCTCACAGTAACTGAAAAAGCAAGAAGGAGAGTCAAAGGTCTTTGCCCTAAACATAGCCATGTGGGGGCTCTGTATCACCATCCAGCATGTCCTCCATGGCCCCTTTTTTCTTCAACTCTGCATGCAACTGTACTGAAAAGACCACCTAACCAGACCAATGGCACCATCACAGTCCTGGCTAACCCTGCTCCTGTTCCAGAGCCTCAAAAGAAGGCTGCTTTGGCTACCTTCCAGTCCCCAGCCTCTGTCTCCCCTAACATTTCCTACTCCAACAGAGATCATCTGTCTCCAGGCTGTGTAATTGGCTCCAATGTTCCAACACTCTCTCGGATCCTGATGATTCGGATGCCTATACAGACCTGGATTCCCTGTCTGAGCCTGAACTGGACTTAATATTAAAAACAATGGTATCATTTTAAGAATTTTCAGCAAGAATTTTATCAACTTTTTAGACGTACAATTTTTTTAAACACGATGGCATTATTCATACGAACACTATCATTGATAAAACAAGCTGCCACCATAGACCATGGTTAGACGGAATACCCAAGAGTCAATTTTTACGTCTCAGGAGGAACTGTTCACGCAAAGTAGATTTTAAAGAACAAGCCCAGAACCTTAAAGAAAAATGTATTGATAAAAAATATTCAGCAGATAACCTTAACAGAACTTTAACGTCAATCTACCAAACAAACAGATCAGACCTCCATTTCTCACCTTTCTTACCACAAGTCACGTTTTTTTTTTTTTATGTAATAGATGTACGGTATGTAGAAACACAGATCAGAGTATAAAATCCAAAACTACGCACTTTATATCAACTAAAACTAAAATATCTTATGAAATTAGAGATCTCATCTGTTGTACTACTAAAAAGGTAACATAGCTATGGGAGTGCCCTTGTGGCCTCCAAACATTGGGATGACCTCACGATGTTTAAAAACAGGATTGGCAGAACATTGCCGCAATATTATCAAAGGTTATCCCAACCACTCTGTATCGAAATCTGTACTGTGCTTCTGGTTTTTGCCTCCTCCCTGTGCCATCTCCTGCAACTGGGCTCCAACTTCTGGTGAACTATTACATAATGACCAGATTGACTACCATGGAGCCCGTGGAGATGATGACTGTCCTGAGTACCCTCACACAGCAAGTAACCCTCCTGTCTCTAACCGTAAGTGAATTGCAGCGTGGCTATACTGATTTAAAGGGGAATACACACCATGCTCCTGAACCTGATATTGCATTATCCTTAAGGATGAACTGGCACGAGTGGGAGTTCCAACCTCCCTGGAGAAATTAATGGTGCTAGCCAACCAGCTGGATCTCCGGTTCAGACAAAGAAGGCAGGAGCGATTTGAAACTAGCACTATGCCCGATCAATGCCCCCAACCTGCTGGTGAGACTATACCCCTATCTCCACCATGGACACAGAGGAACCCATGCAGATTGGAGCACTAAATACCATGCTCACAGTAACTGAAAAAGCAAGAAGGAGAGTCAAAGGTCTTTGCCCTAAACATAGCCATGTGGGGGCTCTGTATCACCATCCAGCATGTCCTCCATGGCCCCTTTTTTCTTCAACTCTGCATGCAACTGTACTGAAAAGACCACCTAACCAGACCAATGGCACCATCACAGTCCTGGCTAACCCTGCTCCTGTTCCAGAGCCTCAAAAGAAGGCTGCTTTGGCTACCTTCCAGTCCCCAGCCTCTGTCTCCCCTAACATTTCCTACTCCAACAGAGATCATCTGTCTCCAGGCTGTGTAATTGGCTCCAATGTTCCAACACTCTCTCGGATCCTGATGATTCGGATGCCTATACAGACCTGGATTCCCTGTCTGAGCCTGAACTGGACTTAATATTAAAAACAATGGTATCATTTTAAGAATTTTCAGCAAGAATTTTATCAACTTTTTAGACGTACAATTTTTTTAAACACGATGGCATTATTCATACGAACACTATCATTGATAAAACAAGCTGCCACCATAGACCATGGTTAGACGGAATACCCAAGAGTCAATTTTTACGTCTCAGGAGGAACTGTTCACGCAAAGTAGATTTTAAAGAACAAGCCCAGAACCTTAAAGAAAAATGTATTGATAAAAAATATTCAGCAGATAACCTTAACAGAACTTTAACGTCAATCTACCAAACAAACAGATCAGACCTCCATTTCTCACCTTTCTTACCACAAGTCACGTTTTTTTTTTTTTATGTAATAGATGTACGGTATGTAGAAACACAGATCAGAGTATAAAATCCAAAACTACGCACTTTATATCAACTAAAACTAAAATATCTTATGAAATTAGAGATCTCATCTGTTGTACTACTAAAAAGGTAACATAGCTATGGGAGTGCCCTTGTGGCCTCCAATACATTGGGATGACCTCACGATGTTTAAAAACAGGATTGGCAGAACATTGCCGCAATATTATCAAAGGTTATCCCAACCACTCTGTATCGAAACATCTTCTAATCCACGATAAAAATCCAAAGCATCTAAAATGTATAGGAATTCAGAATGTTAAACTAAATATAATGAACTTGTGGCCCTCATGGCTTGGCCATATTCTGCTGGTGGTGTATAAGCCCACTGAGCTGTTTTTCCAGCTCAAATTTATGCTTGCTGAGTCAGCTATGCAACATTGTTTTTATCATTTTAGTTTATCTACTTCCTGTTAATATGTCATTTGACTTTTGAAACGTCCCGTGACCTCATTTAGGGTCAAAGGTCAAATAAGACACCATCTTCAATTTGCTGATTGGACCCTATATAAACCCACATGTGCTAGGCTAATACTATGTACACTTGAAGAACTTTTAATTTGTTTTACTACTGTGTTAATAAAGATAATTTATTGAGTGTGCTATTTTACTCTTTTTACTCCGTTATTATTCTTTTATTATTTTATTGCCTGGTATTGAGATTTTACTCCCGGCAAGAACTACCCAAGAAATCCTTAGAAGGGCTGCAGTGGAAGACGCAGAGGGGACTATACCTGCCTGGATGCAGGGTTGCAGTGTATCAGTCAGAGGGGACGATACCTGTCTGGAAGGAGAGCTGCAGCCCTGTCGGGTGTAAAAGCTCCAGAAATACCCAAGTCAAGTTTTGGTGAAGTGTTGCAGGGTCCCTGCAAGTGTTCCAGGGTCCCTGCCAGCGGCTAGGAAGTGGACTGGGCAGAGGTACTTGGTCGGAGTACAGGAGCTCCATCACAGTGATTAATTACACCAGTTCTTCCCTCCCTGTGCAAGACCACCCTGGCAAGAAAAGGTTATCTTGATCAGCCAGGTAGATATCTGGACCCACTGTCCCTTTAGAGCAATCTCTGATTACATTAACACAGCCCTTTGCTGAAGTGGGTAAAAAGTAGACTTGCTGGCTCCCACAGCAGGTGGTCACTCACAGTACAGAAGTTGAGTTAATTAATTTACAAAATAAATTTCACACCTGACTTTCGCTCCTTCTCCTCTCTTGACCCACAGCTGCATATAAAGACACACACCGCTCAGTGTATAATACAGGTACACACAATACAAAGTTTCCTATGTACATTTGCAAATAGTCACAAAATGGTACCACAAGCTTGCAGCTTGCTCAAAACGCATCAGGGGTATCAGGCCATGCATTACATATATTTTACCCTATTGTAACAATGCAGTGTTTGTGGGCCCCAGACATACTTGTAAATGAGAGAAATATCATTGTAGCGTATCTGGTAAAATGTTTTATAAATAAATAAATAATTTTCAGTAATAAAAAAAATAATTGAAAAAATATAAACCTATGGAGGTATATATGTGACCAGACAGTAGTACAAGGCAGGTTTTAACCTCCCCATGCCGCATTGTTGTGGGTCGTGCCAAATAATGCAATATAACCAAGTTTACAGTAAGCTTATAAATGTTTATAACATACTTTTCAAATTTTTTTTGCTATATTTTGGTTTGCTAGTTTAAAAAAATAAATCTAAATATTAAGCACTGAGGTTAAATTAGGTTCTTAAATTAATAATGGAGAAATATTAGAAATGGAACAAATATTAACCGATTAAATTAAGAATCTTCCGTATGATAAAATGAAATACTTAGAATAAATTTGATAGTTGCGGCTTTGTTGTCCCAAACACATTTGTGATACATGTGAAGAATGTATCAAAAATATATTAACTTTTCGTAATAAATGGAGTAGTTTAATAACAGCTCAAAAATCATTAATGGGGAAATACAATAACATTTACAAAAGTGAAGATAGTCCAAACATAGATGATAACAAAGCAGGGAACTTCATAAAACCTATTACTGAAGATGACGTTTGTAATAGCATTCTATCTCTAAATAGTAAAAAAAAAAGTCTAAGGACTGTTGGGTTAACAACTGAATTCTATAAGACTGTTATTTATTTAGTGGCAAATGATTTATTTAACAACTATTTATAATAAAATATTATTTAATAGTAAATTGACAATTTCCCCAATATAAATCAATTTTTGTTTTTTAATATAAAAAAGTGATTTAACAGAACTGAAAAACTGTCACCTTTTGACATTACAAAATACAATCTTGCCAAAAATCCTATATCGTAGGCTAAATTATAAAGTAATAATTGGTCATTTAGGTTCTGCTTTCAGAGTAACAGCAAGTGTAAGACAAGGTTGCCCTTTAAGCCCTTTACTTTGTATATTTAGTTTAGACCCTTTATTGAGAAAAAGTTAACAAAATAAACATTTTAAGGCTTTAGGATTTAGTAAGTTTGAGCAAATCAATCCAATGCTGATGATGTAACTGTGTTTTAAGAATTGAGTCAATTGCAACAAGAGCTTGCTTGCTATAACTTAATAATGATAAAAGTGAATCTGCATGGATCGGTGACAAGGGTAAATTGCTCTCAATCCCTTTTGAGTTAGTTAGTATGAAAATGCTTGCTGTTTTATGTAGCAAAAATGAAAATCAATTTCTTTAGTTACATATATTTGTACAGTATATCCCTTTCTAGAAAAGTTTATTACTGAAATAACATTATATTTTTTTTCAGTTTCCATTGGGTAATTGAATTATTATAGTAAAAATGCATAGCCCCTATCTCCATAGGAAAGAAGGGTAGAAGGTGGATTGGAAATGACATGCACAGACTTGTTTTTTTAATCACTTTTTTTTTTTTTTTTTAAAGAAACTAGGTTTTCTAAAAGGCATTAATAAAACAGTCCGGGTGACATTATTTAAGAGTCAGATTGCAGAGTTTCTAAGGGTTTGGATAAGTGGACAAACTTTAAGAATGCCTAAAAACATCTAAATGTTATTTTTGTAGCAAACGATGCATTAAAATGTTACTTAAATTGAATATTTCCTATCAGAAATGTATTTATTTTGATAAGAAAATGTGAATGTAGTATTCTTGAAAGTAATTTCAATGTGCAGCACACATTAAGAGATTTACCTACAGCACAAACTATGAAACATGTAACATGATTCTATACAAAATGAGAGAGCTAATGTGTTTACGTTTTTGGAAACTTTACACTGATCAGCCACATTGTTAAAGTCACTGATGAGTAAAGTGAATAACATTGATTATATAATTACAATGGCACCTGCCAAGGGGTAAAATACCGTATTTATTCGAATATAACGTGCACACGTGTATAACGCGCACCCCTAATTTTCGATTAAAAATCGGTATAAAATTTTATACCGATTTTTAATCTAAAATTAGGGTGCTTGTTATCCTCGAATAAATAATACCGACCGCCGGGCTCATTACAAGCCCGGCGGTCCTGGGGGGGTGGGCAGCAAGCATTTACTCACCTCCGTGCAGCTCCTCCAGCTTCCCAGTGTAAATCTCGCGAGACCCGCGGCCAGCTCTGACGACGTCAGAGCGTCAGAGCTGGCCGCGGGTCTCGCGAGATTTACACTGGGAAGCTGGAGGAGCTGCACGGAGGTGAGTAAACGCTTGCTGCCCACCCCCCCCAGGACCGCCGGGCTTGTAATGAGTCCTGCGGTCCTTGAAGGTATATTTATTCGAGTATAACGCGCACCCTTAATTTTAAATTAAAAATCGGTTAAAAAAAATGCGCGTTATACTCGAATAAATACGGTATCAGGCAACAAGTGAATTGTCTGTTCTTGAATATCATGTATTGGAAGCGGGAAAAAGGAAAAGTGAGATTTGAGTGACTTTGATAATGGCCTAATAATGAGGGCTAGACAACTGGATCGAGCATCTCCAAAACAGCAATCTTGTGGGGTGTTTCCGGTATGCAATGGTTAGTGTTTCAGCAAAAGTGCTTCAAGCAAGGACAACTGGTGAACAAGCGTCAGGTTAATGGGCACCCAAGGGTCATTGATGCACGTGGGGAGCGAAGGCTGGCCTGTCTTGTGTGATCACACAGAAGAGCTACTGTAGCTCAAAGTGCTGAAATCCCTAATTAGGGCCATTATAGAAAAGTGTTAGAACATACTGCGCAGCCAAAGACCAATTAGAGAGCCCATGATGACTCCTGTCCATTGCCAAAATTGGGTATGTGAGTGTCAGAACTGAACCATGGAGCAATGGAAGAAGGTTGCCTTGTCTGACTTTCTGTCATGATCATGAGCAGGTCAGAGAGGAGACTCATGCCAGGGTTGACCTCAGGTACCTTATTTGTGCTCTTAGACATAGTATGATCAGGATATCCTATAATAGCTGCATGTACGCCATTTACCTGGGGAAGAGATGACCATGGGATGCACAATGGGAAGAAGACAAACCTGTAGAGGCAATGTTATATGAAAACACACAGAGTAAAGTTTTGTGCTTGAAGGGCACTGGTGAAATAAAAATTGCAGCCTGACAACCCAGTCCAGAGTCTCTGTTTTCTGGCTAAATAGGAGATACTTGTAAGGAGAAGTGACAGTAGCACCTGAGTTTGTCATCAGATGGTATATGGTATATGGAATGAGAAGAATGGAACAGTGGAGGGTAATATAGATAGTATGTTGATTAAATAGATTATGGAAAAAAAGAGATGTGCTTACAAGGTATGGAGCTATGGGTCAGCACTAATTAGAGACGCTTGTGTGGTACAATCCCCGCTTAAGGATATGTAGTGTATCTCTTGATCCAGGTGGATAGGCGAACATATGAAATGAGAACAGAATAAAAACACAATATAGTGTAGTTAATCGGATAGACTGGGCCAGCCAAATAGGTGAATAGAATTACACTCACATGTGATGGAACCTCTTAATGGCTCAATGTAAACTGGTATAATCCCCACTCTGGAATATCTTGGTAGCACAGTGTCTTCTCTGTGATATATATAGGAAAACAAATATATAGACAAATATATAGGGAAGACAAATATATAGTGAACATTGTATATAAAAGAAGTGCAATTAAATGCAAATCCGCAAACAAGCTTGAGAACAAAAAAATGTGGTTGTGTTCATTCCACAGAGCTTCAGTGGTACATTCTCTACCATGCAAAATGAAGTCCAGAAGGCATTTAGAATAAAACAGGATGGTCCAGGGATATAGAGAATAATATCTATTTTCATTTAAATGCAATAAAATAAATAAAGTACAATAGTAACACTAACACATTTCACCACAACATGCGTCTTTTTCAGTGTTACAGCAGCCTGGATACTCACTCCTTACATAGCAGATGAAAATGTTGAAATTTCTAGATTACATGATCTTATGCTGAGGCGTCCACTAAAAATTAACATAAACAGATATAAAAGCTACTTTACAGACAAATTATAAATAATATTAGATATATATCAAGTGTATGTAAGTGGAAACGTCCTAAAATTAGGTTTAAAATTAACAAATTATTGTTTAAACTAAAAGGGGATCCAAAATGGTACTGATTCATTGGTCACAAATCCCAGGGAGTGTACAAACAGGAATGGACATTTGCTTACCAGGTTAAATATTCCCCTCCATCTTTTCAGGGACTAGGTGGATTTTCTTCAGGTAAATGGGAGGCTGTAATAAATCTATTCAAGCTCATGAGATTTCCTGTAGGCTGGGTGACTATTGAATTACCAATCTTTTTTTACAGTGGGACTTAATATACCATCATGAAATACACATTTTTGTTGTTGTAGTTTAATAAGCATGCAGCTGAAGTGAGATCATGAGGAAATAAAATTACATATGCTGCGAGTCATTAGGCTGGTGAAATAGCTCAGTGGGCTAATGCATCAGCAGAATCTGTTCTAACCCTTGGGTTTCAAATCCTGCCAGGGTTCATCCTTCCGAGGTAGATAAAATGAGTACCATTAAATTGGGTGATAGTAACAACCGATGGATGTTGCGCTAATGTAACATCCCCAGGATGTACTTGGAAACCAGAGTAATCTGAATGTACCTTTCCTGGTTAAATACTTTGTTATTATTATCTCTAAGTCATCTATAAACCATAAGTCATCAAAAATCTCTTAGAAATATATTAAATGTAATCATATGAATCAGCCTGCTTTGCTGTTCATCAGAAATAAACTTTCTGCACAGAACAGTCAAGCCTTGCCTATTATTTTCATAAATGTCAGCTGAAATACTATCCCCTAGACAAAAAAAGGTGTATGATCACCCCATTATGTCATATTGTACACAATCATTATTCACAGCGATGGCTTACACATTGTCAGGTCCCCTGCCTCTGCGCCGCTCGCGGTGGCCTTGCTTACCCCGTCACCGCGAGTAGGCGCCATCTGGTCCCTGTCCATAGCGTGCGGCTGACCCCGCCGCCGTGCTCCAGACTGACAGTGTTTCTGGCACTGTACGCTCCAGAGGAGCATCCTTCTATGTGTGTCAGACCCGGTCATGTGACCCAACACACAGTGATGACCTCAGAGACCACAAGGGTAGGAAA
Organism: Pelobates fuscus; assembly: GCF_036172605.1. Taxonomy (NCBI): domain Eukaryota; kingdom Metazoa; phylum Chordata; class Amphibia; order Anura; family Pelobatidae; genus Pelobates; species Pelobates fuscus. The sequence continues at coordinate 208,811,998 of NC_086320.1, read as the reverse complement.
AAACACCTTCCACATGTTGTGGTTAACACTAAATGGAGGTTAGCCGCACCCTGTTGTGGTCTGTGTTTAGCCCAATAGCGCATTATACTCTGTCTTATTTAGTTACCAAACTTTGGCTTGTCTTACGCTTACTCTGTCTCTCTGTTTCCCTTTGACCTTGGCTTGTACTTTGACTATCCCTTTTTTTTGGAGCTGGCAGGAAGTTTAAAAGATCTCCCTGCACGGCCTTGTTCTCTTTCACTTTGTGAAGGAAGCTTTGTTGTCTCTTCCTATATCTGGTACAGACCACTTTAAGAGTTGCCCCCGGAAAGCATCACCATGACTCAAAGTGCCACAGCCAGAACTCTGAGTAATTGACTGAGTGCCAGAATGACAAGGGTGCTCTTACAATTGTCTGTACCTGATATTGGAACAGACGATGGAGCTCCCCCCACTGGACCACCGGGGATCCAGCTCACCTTCCAATGGACCTCCAAGGAAGCAATGGGGTGACAAAACATATGTAGACAACTCTCATGCACCCTCAGACTTCCCTACACACACAAACATAAAATCGATCCACCACACAACATTCAACAAGCACACAAAGATGACATGACACACTCAGCCCCACATACAGCTCTCAGTCTCCTCCAAACACAATACTCAGCCACACTCTCACACACACAACACTCAGTCAACACATACACACATCAGTAACAGAAAGAACGCACAGGGCTCAAAGAGCGGGTGCTAATTTTGGATCCTGCTTAAGGCTCTGTGCAACCTTAATCTGGGTCTGATTATTCCGAGACAAATTTGCCTTCAGAAAAACCTTTCTTTCAAATTCCAGGATGTATCAAACAAAATATTCCAGAATGAATGTTAAGGAACATTTCTTAAATGAGTCCCATGCTATTTCCTCCACATACAAAAGATTCTCTGTTGAATAGAGATTTGGGGACTGTGCACATAACTATTTTGTTTCTGAAACTCATTTTAAAGAATACATGCTTGTAAATGGATAACACATTGCAAGTATTACTTTTTGTGTGTATACATTTTCTTTGTTACATTTGTGCCTCCACATCTATTCGGCACCAACACAAGGGAAAGATCTTCTGCAGTTTGCATTTCATGAGCTTGACTGAATGCTGTATTGAATACTCCTGAAGAGCTGTATTGAATACTCCTGAATACTCATTAATGCTGTATTGAATACTCCTGCATGAGGCTGTTCCTTGTTTTTCTCTGCTTCCTGCTGCTGCCAATACTTTCAGTAATGTACCACATGGCAAAATTTACTTTATACAAGTGCTTTGAGCCACAGGTAGATCTAGGGTCCTGTGCTTCAGCCCAAAGCACAATACAATGGTCCTTCAATCAAGGCTGCACAATGCAATGGTCATTCAATCAAGGCTGTATCAAAGTTACATAGTTACATAGTTACATAGCTGAAAAGAGACTTGTGTCCATCAAGTTCAGCCTTCCTCACATATGTTTTTGCTGTTGATCCATAAGAAGGCAAAAAACCTAGTCTGAAGCGCTTCCAATTTTGCAACAAACTAGGAAAAAATTCCTTCTTGACCCCAAAATAGCAGTCAGATGTCTCCTTGGATCAATCAACTATTACCCCACTAATTAGAAATTATATCCCTGTATGTTATGTTTTTGCAAGTACTTATCCAATTGCAGTTTAAACATCTGTATAGACTCTGACAAAACCACCTCTTCAGGAAGAGAATTCCATATCCTTACTGCTCTTACTGTAAAAAAATATTTTCTTTGCCTTAGGTGAAATCTCCTTTCTTCCAGCCTAAATGTGTGACATAGTGTCCTATGTATAGCCCTGTTTATGAATAGATTTCCAGATAAAGGTTCGTACTGGCCCCGAATATATTTGTATAATGTTATCATATCCCCTCTCAGGCGCCGTTTTTCCAAACGAAACAGATTTAAATTTTTTAACCTTTCTTCGTAACTAAAATACTCCATTCCTTTTATTAATTTTGTAGCTCGTCTCTGCACTTTTTCTAGTGCCATGATATCTTTCTTTAGAACAGGTGCCCATTATTGCACAGCATATTCAAGGTGTAGTCTCACCAGCGATTTATAAAGAGAAAATTATATTTTCGTCCCGAGAATTTATGCCCCTATTTATACATGAAAGGTCAAACTACAAGTTTGAAACCCCTAGATGGTACCCATCACACCCAAATTGGTCCCTTGGTCTTCCTTCCCCCCACGTTTTTTGGCCCCGATCTCTTCTAACCTCTCTTTGTCTCTGTACTCTTTTCCTCTAATTAAGCTTGTGAATCCCTGTTCATGTCCTTAGCTCCTTCTGTCTGCCTCCTCATATCCTCTGACCCCCATCATGTCCCTTTCTCAATCGCCTCTACCCCACTTTTGTTTCTGAACCAGTCTCTTCTACTTGTTGTACCAAGTGTACCAATATGTGTACTTTTTCATTTTATAGAAACATACAAGTCTTTTTCTTATTTTTTTTTTTTTTTTTATGAAAGCTCTGGTATTATATACTTTAATAGATTACTATTATTAGAATGTATAAAGAGTCAATATATTCAGCAGTACTTACAGATAATACACTTACAGTAGAATACACTTACAGAAAAGGGATATTTGAGAGGTGTTGTGGTCCTGCTCCAAAAAAATTCTATGAGGGTTTAATATATGCAAATATATATAATTAGATGCCTTGCCCGGGAACACTTACAGAGCTTTTTTAAAGCGAGAGTGGAAAAGCCAGAGTAGACAACTTGAATACACGGCTGACTGGAAGAAAGTTTCCAGTTTGGCTATTTTGACATTAATTTTGAAATTCAGTTTGAATCCCCTTTTCAGTTTAGTGAATACAGTAGCTCTGTTAATGGTGAGGTGGTCTTACTGGGATTCAAACCAGGTTTCCCAGTTCTAAGCCTATGCTTTCAGCATTGATTAAGCTGACTGCAAATTGGCACTGAATTATAGCATTTTTTTCAGAAATGTCCTGTCTAGAAGCTATTGGTCATAGCAGACTATTTATCTATTTATGTTTAATATATTAGGTTTCCACTTTAATACAAATACAGAATAGGTCTGACAATAACGATATCACCTTGTCAGCTTTATGGAGATAATCAGTATGTGATTACATCGTGTCCTGTATGCTGTATCTAATATATTTACATAGCTAGGTTTCGGTTGGCAGTCAGCAGTCAGCAGTGTCTTTAACACAGAACTTTGGATGAGAGCTTCCTGTCTAAAGGGTTAGGAGCTGTTCCTTTCCAGGGCTGATCAGTGATAATGATGGTAGTGAGGGCGTGGAGGTTACAGCCCCTCTCTGTAACGTGTGCCTCCTCTGTTTTTTTTTTTGCCAGTATGCACTGAGCTGCAGCTTTAATGCACAAGGGGGACCCGGAGAGCTCTGCAAGCAGTAAAGGTACAGGCAGAGATACAGTCACACACAGCCTGTACAGGAAGGATCCCAGCATCAGGAATGCACACATTGAGCTTCAGCCTCAGGATCACATTCAGCCTGAATACCAAGTCTAAGAAGATCAGCAATAATTGGCCCAGCTGCCCGGGATTACCTGCACTGTAAACCGAAAACACCCTGAAGCATCTCATAGAACGTTGAGGATCACACTGCGGACTGCACTAGTGTCTTCTCCAGCAAGGAACAGCTATTGATATTTTCCACTTTGAATTGGGATTATTCTTAGTGACAGACTTCATTTTGCCTCCTCACCCCACCTACAGTAAACTGCTACCCTCCTTCTCCGTTTTTATACTATCTTCCTCCTTGCTTTCGACCCCCTGTCTTGTGTGTTTTTAATAATCTCACCAAACCTCTGCTAAAAAAAAACAACACCACCAACCCACCAACCCTTCCTTCTCTCTGACCCCATCCAACACCCCCTGTTAAGGTGAGTTGTGTCTTTTCATCACTTTTTTTTTTCCTCGTGTGCTTGTGTTTTTCTTCTGTGCCTTGTGTTCTTATTTAACCTGTGATGCTTGCAATCGCTCCTGCCTTTGATAGTGTATCTGGTTGAGGACCAGATGATGGGACCTGATAGCAGATCGCGGATGGGGAGTGATCGAGTAGCTCCAATTACTGCTGTAGTGGCTTATAGGACCGCTCAGTGACACATGCAATAATATAAATATAGGGGGTGTCTGCTTGGCGTAACTCTGCTAGCACCCTCACTGTATGATCTTACTCATCGCTGTTGATCAATTCTACAGTAACACAGGCTTCCTGCATAATAAATACATCAAAATAACAAGGTGTGGTTACATGATATATTGCTAGATTACTGAACTATACAGCATCTAGAGAATAAAACGTAAGGATGGATGGATGGATAGATAGATGTGTGTGTGTGTGTGTGTGTGTGTGTGTGTGTGTGTGTGTGTGTGTGTGTGTGTGTGTGTGTGTGTGTGTGTGTGTGTGTGTGTGTGTGTGTGTGTGTGTGTGTGTGTGTGTGTGTGTGTGTGTATCTATCTGTCTATCTATTTCTCTCTCTCTCTCTCTCTCTCCATTCCTTTGCTATGGAAATGCCAGACTTAGACCTTTCCCTTTGTGGATGTGATACAGTAGACATCCAAGCTAAATTTATGGAGGTCAAGAGTTACTAAGTATAGTTGTAAAAATAGATAAATAACTAGTGCTGAGTGCTAGAGAGAAGATTAATACGAGGAGCTATAGAGTTATTTGGGATCAATGGTAGCTATATGATAATACAGAAAATACAGTCTGATCCATCCCTCTCAAGTGTCTTAGTAAAGTTCAATTCATTAATGTCTTCGTCTGTAATCAATGCCTTGCAATATGATTCATGTGGGTTTATTTGATAAAAGGGTTTATTGTTGTTAGTTTAAAAAAATAAAAAATAAAAGTTACATTTAGATTGAAAATGAAAAATTTCATTTGTATTCCCGATTTGACAATTAAGGCCTAATCTGTGCAAATTAGGCATTCATTTCTCCACAAGTCACTATTTAATGAACAAACCCACCTGTACTGTAGATATCAGTAAGATAGGGGGAGCCTTTGAGCAGATTTGTAGATGTGTCTGTTTACTGGGTCTAATCTCAGCATGCCTTTGCAATATTGTTAAAAAATACTTGTCAGCAAGATCCAATGCCAGCCAGCTAGCAAGCCAGTTTAAATAGAATTAGTGAGACTCTTGTTGGGAGATAACTGGTTGCCTTTTTTTTTAAAGTGCCATTCCTTAATATACATAAGAGTTCAACACGTTATAGATACACCTGTTATGTACATACATGTATGTTGCTAGAATAATTCCAAAGGATTTTTCTGTTGACATTACTTTGATCAGAAGAATGTAAACACAATTAGCAGCGCAGACAGCGATACTCATGGTTCTGCCTTTACATCAATCTAATTAGTACATAGCATAGCCATATTCCAAATATGTACAGGAGTGTTATAAATACAAATATTCTGCTGTACATCTAGCTAGAAGCCCAACAAAGTGTATACTTATAGTTGTGTTTTTTTATTGATGTAGGCAAATATAGTAATTCAGTCTTTCATTGTCAGATAACCTGTGGCAAATTAAATAGTTGGGAATTGGGTGACATGACAAGGGACTTAAAAATGTCAGGGCCAAAATAGAAAAGAATACTTATTATTTGTCCAATTTGGATTCTTTATTTAATTTTTTTTATGTTTGCAATCCTGTTGTGTGTATTCAACATTTTACAGTATACTGAATACACCATTATGGTTTCCTGCTTACCTTAAAGAAAAACTGCTGTCTTTTCACTCGTAGAAAAATGTAAACAGTTAAATATTACACTATGAGCAGACTGAATAAAATCTGTACAAAAAAAAAAGAATTACACAAAGATTGTGTCTATAGGTGTGCGCAAGTGGTATGTCGAGTACGCCCAGACACACCCCAGTGATGGCCAATTTGTCCTCATTGTTTCCTCTTCAGTTCCACATGGGCACATTTGTATGCGTTTGAGCTAGCTTAGTCATGACTGTGTTTATATGCACCTGCTTAGCACTAGAGCAAAATATGTATTTGTCAACTAAAGTTTAGATTGCATTTTTCTCTGGATGTCATGTGCTGCACAATACCTATGATTATGCCTATATGTGCCCTTTGAATATATATTTATAGAATGTATGGTGGGTGCAGTTTACTGAAATGTGTCTATATATATAAAAAAAACTGCCTAATTTATTTTTGTGCTTAAGATTAATCACTTCACTACTTGCAAAAAATGTCAGAATGTTACAATAAGGAACTTAAACGTTTATGTGAAAAGAAATAATACAAATAATTACTCTAACGGTTTGGTGCCTTTGGGCACAATGAAGATGTATTAGCTAACGTTTTGGTCTATATAGTTTTATAGTGCATAGACGACTTTTCCAATAGAATTATATTTTTAAAAACATGTATTGTATTTGACTTTTACGTATATTTGAAAAGTCCTATATAAAATATTGTTCTGTTTGAAACTCGTGGACACTATTTAATTTTGGAATAATTTTCATTATTTCTGTTTATCAATTTTGTAAGGTTAAAACTTTTTAGATACTATTGGAAATATACTTTAGATTATTATTAAATATCTTCTAGATCTGCACAAAATCTTGTTTTATATGTTGTTGTATTATCTTATTCCATACTATTTATTTCTTGTGAAGCTCAAATATGCAATCTAAAGTATAAATACATTTTTAACTAAGAAAGAATTATTAATGCCTTAAGTGCGAAATAAAGAAATTTCAAAAGAATGCAGATTGTGCCCAGAATCCACACTTATCGTGATAAAGATGCTCCTGATGTGTTTTATAGTATCAATTAAGATACACAAAAGCAAATTAATTTTGAAAATGACTTGCTTAGATATGTAATTCATACATTATTTAAAGGTTTAAAGGGACACTCATTTTACCACTGACTCCACCGAGTGTGACTCTACATTAGCCATATCAATCCATACCAAAGATGGGCAGCAGTGATGGGCTTAAAGACCTCTGGTGACACACTCATTGCCTGTTATTGCTGCCAATTGCTGCCTGGCCAATGTAGAAACATTAACCCTAGCAGCATAGAGGGCCAGCTTGTGGAAACGGGAGACACCCATTTACTGTTAAACCATTCATAGCTGGTTTAGCACTAAACAGTGAGATGGTATCAGAAGACTCTAGGCACCAACTCCACTTCAATTAAATAAAGTGGTTATGGTGCACAATGAATCATTTTAACACATTTATCCAAAATAGAACTAAAAACATTGTCTTATGGCATTAAAGAATCTGAGGTGATATGACTGCCACAATTAACCATTGTTTGTTAAACTACTGTATAGTGTACATGTACAATACTGAATGTTATTCATTAACTGTTGACTAGAGTTTGTATACCATTTTCAAAATGTCAGTGCAGTAGTGTAATGAAATGATACAGGGTTCCATACTTGCAGCCAACCCATTTGGGTTTCAAACCTTATATGAGGAGACACATTCCTGATTGTCTGTTACAGTTGATCTTAATTACTTGTCGTCAATCACTACTAACAGTTCTAGAATTCTTACTCTGTTCTTGTTGGAATATTATTAAACCACTTGATAGCACAAGCCTTTCTTACTTTGATCACTGTGAGATGCAGGTACTTGACACAGTTCCATCCCCCATTGCCTGAATTGTTCTGCCACTGTCTCTCTGATCCAATCAATGTTAAAAGCATCAAGGCAAGGTCTCTAATGAGAAATATAAAGAATACAGATGCACTTTCAAGGTAGATGCAACGGATGACAGGCATTCTACAAAACAAAAAGGGTTTGCCATTAACTGGGAAGAAAGTTATGAGTGACCAATATATATATATATAAAAGTGGCACTGTCAGCATCTGAGGACCCCTGAGAGTGACATCGCTGATGGGGGTTCGGAGGCCAAGAGGGCCGGCAAAGGTTAGTTCTGCTTACCTGAACCTTGGCAGGCGCCAACATGTTTTTCTGGCTGTTCCATTTCTGCTGCTGGTGCCTCAGTTGAAAGGAGCCAACGTTTCTGCGGTACTCTTGCGCATGCATGAGACTACAGCATTGAGGAAAGGGTGAAGGAAGATATCATGAGAATACAGAGGAAGGTCCCCTTTAGAAAGGTGAGTATTCTGGGAGAAATTTAGGTCACAAATGGAGTGGAGCTTACTTAAGCTCCCAGTGTATATGAAAGTCTGTCCCTACTTGACTTGTGATTTGGAAAGAGGAAGAGAAGAGAAAAAGGTTGAAGACAGGTAAGTACGCCATGACCATGTCGCTTCAAGGAACAGCCAGAGTATATTTCTAAATTGTCTGAAAACCTTTAATTTTATATTGAAATCCTTATTCAATTAAACAGCACTTTCAATATTACCAATAATACCACTACTGCACAGTTCATGTTGATATGCTATTATTGTTATTTAGCTCATATTGAAATTGTATTTATAAATCTTGGCTAACAGTTAGTGGGCTGTTTTTCACCGCTAATGCTTCAAATAATGAAATTCATAACATTTAATCAACTCATTTAAATCAATCTACTAAGTACATAATTTGCAGTTACAAACTTCACAAGCTTAAAACTGGGAAAATGCATAACATTTACCATCATTCATTGTAAAATAAACACTGCTCTCCTTTTAATCACACGCAGTATATTTTATTTATGAAATGAAAAGTTGCAGCCACTGCCCATACCGCTTAGAAACCCCTCTCCCATTAATATTGTTTGAATTGTTCTAATATTGTTTTGAAAAAGTTTTGTCATATTTTTTAATGAAAATATTTGCCAATAAAAATCATTTGTAAAGGAACATAAAATCAAATTGCTACAGACGACCATCCAATGCAAGCAATTTTCAGTGTAAATATAGAGTTGTAAGTAAATAAATTAAATAAAAGTAAGTAAAAAAAAAATAGAGAATAGTGGTATCAAAAGTTGTCAAAAGCTGACTGAATATCAGGGTTCATTCGAGTGCAGTAGGTAAAAGCAGGCAATAAGCCAACATTTCATCTGTTATCAGCTTTCTTAAGACTATGGCACACGGGGAGTGGAATGAAGCTACGTATATATTTGTAAATACCAATCCGATGAAATAACATGTAAATCAAATTCAGTCATGGATAAAAATAAAAGAGGCGAAACACAAAGCCCAGATCTGAGATTAATAATCCCTTCACCATACAATACAGTTCTAACGGCCAAACTAAAAATAAATACATTTCACCTGTAACATTTATACAGCAATCAGCAATGAATCCAGTTGTTTCAGCTTAGACACATATAAACACACGTTTATATGTGTCTAAGACACATGTTTGACTTATGTTACACATGTTTAACTTATGTTAAGGTCACTTAAAATTGAGATTGCTAAAATTACCAAACTAGTAAAGGGACACAATAGGCACCCAGACCACTTTACATGAATCAAGTGATTTGGTTGGCGTGTCCCTGTAGTTTTAATCCTGCATTGTAACACATTGCCATTAGACAGCCACTAGAGGCAGTTCCTCCAAATAGTAAAGAAAAATCCTCCTATTTCTACCAGATGGTCTGACAGAGACTTATGAATGAATGACATGTTGGCCCTTTTTAAAACTGTTTATATAAAATTCTATTTTAACTATGTGCTGTTCTAATTTTTTTTTTTAAATGTTTAAATACTACTCCAGCAGGTGTATTATACAAGTACAACAACAATTAAAATAACAATTACAGTGAATTTATTATCAAATTACACAGTGACACAATAAAGAAACACTGTAGGCACAAAGCAACTTTAGCTTAATGAAATGAGTTTGTTTCATTAGCAGTCTCACTGCTCAATTTTATGCCATGTAGGAGTTGAATAACTTTGTTTATGAAGCCCTAGCCACTGCACAGCTTTTCTAAACACTTCCTGTAAAGAGACATCTAATGCTGAAACTTTCTTTATTGCACAGTCTGTTTAATTTAGAATTTCACATCTCCTGCTCTGTTGATAGCCTTCTGGTACCTGCAGGAGCATCCAGTGTGTGATTAAAGTGCAATTTACAGAGCAGGACATAACTTCTAAAGCAACATCTAGTTAACATCTAATTGAAAATAAAACCAATTTTTCATGGAGGCTGTGTGAGTCACAGCCAGGGAAGTGTGGCTAAGGCTGCATAAACAAAAACAAAAGTGATTTAACTCCTAATGATAGAGAATTGAGCAGTGAGACAGCAGGGGCATCATCTATACTCCAAACATGCTTCACTAAGTAGTTTTGAGATGTATAGTATCCCTTTAAAAAATTTAGATTTTTTTTTCCAAATCGGCTATATTGCGACTTTTTTTTAATGAATAAGCCCTAGTGCTAACATCAATTATAATGTATCAGTTTGAAGCCTGAATATACTTCATGCATGTGTTTTAACTACAGAACATTTGTTATTGTACGCATTTTGACTCTCGCTATTCCAATGCATTATCTAATTGGATATATGCTCTTTATAATGCAAATTCATTTAACTAATGAGTAAGTTGTTCATTTTTTCTCATTATACTTTGTGATCATAAATCAAACTAAAGGTCAGAGCAAAGTGAAGTTGCTATATTGTCTTTTCCAGATAGGCTATGTGTTGTGTGTTCACCCTGTTATCTTATGGACAGTTCAGATACAGATTTAGGGGATACTTAGTTGTAGTTTAATTATGTAAAATACATTGGTGTTAACATGCATAAATTGTGTTTGGGTGAAGTCAGTGTTCTTGCTGCTTTGTAATACTTGACATAACTTGTGATAACTGGCATTCACGTTGAGGATTATTAGCTAATATACCCAAGAGAACAGCTATATCTTGCTGTGCATGATGTGGTAGAAGAATTCCCTCTTACTTTAACTTCCTATTAAAATGTCATCAACACTTGCTGTAGCTGAATAAGCTACTGAAACAGTGAGCTGCTAGCATGGATAGTATTTACAGAGTGGGGTAAAGGGCAACATTTTATGCTTTCAGATGTACTTGTAATGATATATTTAAAATGATAACTGCTACCTTCACAAGGATCTGCAATTATTTATATTTTAACTTGCTGTTGTGCTAACATAAAAACCACTATACATCACACTTTTGTCCAAACGATTGCATGGATCTTACAAAGCAAATGCAAATATTATTGTTGCTCTCCAGCCAAAGGATTGACATTTGGATTCCCATGAGTTGTGCATAGGCCTTTGCCTGAGGACCTCAAGGCAGCGTGGTACCCCTTGGGACTCTTCAGATTACAGTAGTCTTCAAGACAATCTCTTCAAATATTTGGATACAGATCCATTCCCATGGAGAGTAGTTCCGCTAGACCTCAAAGGATTCCAGCTTGTGCCTCACTCATCTACAATTATAACACCCTCCATAGCTGAGAAGTGTGTTTTATTTTTTCAATAATTTACATAATTTGAAATATATCCATAATCAAATGCATATTGGCAGGGGGGAAAAAAAAGTGTGCCATATCTCTGGCAAAAGATATTGGTCAATATTTTGATACGAAGATTGATTTTAACATCTTTGTATCAGTGAATGCTGACATTGAGGGATTGCAGGTTGGTACTGTTCAATTGAGGTATGTCTACAAATGTAGAATATGTAAAAAGAGGAGTTCACTCTTATATGTCTTAGATGAGACAGACCAAAATTATGGAACAAGTGCAGACTCTCAAACATAACGCATCTATGTGTACAATATGTTAGACTCAAATCCAGTTTTTTCCTACTGCAGACAGAGCGGATGATATGTATGGCTTCAGACAGACAGGAAAAATATGCTGCCATTTACATATCACTTTATTTATATGGGGATGAACTGTTTTTCCTGCCTGGTCACACATACCAAGTTTTGGAAGTGGCTATGATGTCTGTGTGAGAGCACAACACATGTTGTTGTCTCTTGTAGTGAGGGCTTTGGATTCCATGGCACAGGTGTCCACATAGAATCTATTCCAATGGAACAAATTGAATGCCATGAAATGTCATTGTAAAGTGCTGCGGAATACGTTAGTGCTACTTGAATGATAATAATAATAATTATAAAACTGACTATTGTTAAATAGGAAGACAACAATATTGAAAACGGAACACAGGACCACCTAACTCAAGGAATATTAAAACTTAAAGCGAAACTCCAGTGCCAGGAAAACGATCCGTTTTCCTGGCACTGGAGGGTCCCTCTCCCTCCCACCCCCCAATGCCCAGGTACTTAAGGGGTGAAAACCCCTTCAGTCACTTACCTCAGGCAGTGACATGTCCCACATCGCTGCCTGCTCCTCCCCCGCCGCTCCTCCTTCTTCCTCCGTCAGCCGGTGGGCGCATGCGCATTGGCGCACCCCATAGGAAAGCATTGAAAATTAATTTCAATGCTTCCCTATGGGGAATAGAGCGACGCTGGAGGTCCTCACACAGCATAATCTGTGCTAGGGACCAGGAAGTTCCCTCTAGTGACTGTCTAGTAGACAGCCACTAGGGGAGGACTTAACCCTGCAAGGTAATTATTGCAGTTTATAAAAAACTGCAATAATTACACTTGCAGGGTTAATGGTAGTGGGAGTTGGCACCCAGACCACTCCAATAAGCAGAAGTGGTCTGGGTGCATGGAGTGTCCCTTTAACATTTATTGTATCTGTATAAAAATATACAGAATAGCATAACTAGAAGTAGATTTTTTGCCTTCTTTTGGATCAACAGCAAATACATATGTGAGGAAGGCTGAACTTGATGGATTGAAGTCTCTTTTCAGCTATGTAACTATGTAACTATATATGTAGATAAACAAACGATAACCGCTTATAAGGGAGCTAAATAGGCAGCAAATATGTAAACAGATATAAGATTTCCAATAGGGATATCACCTTTATCACCTAAATATAAAATACCTATGCAGCTGGACAAATCTAGGTATTCAATAGATATATGAATAAGGAAGTAATGACCAAGGCAAAAATAATCACACAGACTAGAGCAATCGAATAGATAATCGGGTCCTAAGTTAAATGTCTCAGATTGTGAAAAAAACTAATTGTGGATATCCCTTATGGAATCTGTGCTGAACAAAAGGTATCCAGGTCCATAGTACTCCAGAGTCATAATCAATTTGAAGTAAATTGGAAGGTGAACAACTGTTCAACATATCCATATACTATGGTGCTATATAGGGATCAACCGATATTGATTTTTTAGAGCCGATACTGATAATCTGTTAACTTTCAGGCCGATAGCCGATAATTTGCCGATATTCTGTACATTTACCATTTTCTAAAGGTAAATGCACAAAATATACATGCCACATGTAGTGGAGGCAGTGTGTTTAGACAGGGGAGCTGTATGTGTTTGTGTAGTGTGTGTGTAGTGGATGCAGTGTGTATTTGTGTAGTGTGTATAGTGAATGCATTGAGTGTGTAGTGTGTATATAATGAATGCAGAGTGTGTTTGTGTAATGTGTATAGTGAATGCAGTGAGTGTTTGTGTAGTGTGTAATATAATGAATGCAGAGTGCGTGTTTGTGTAGTGTGTGTATAGTGAATGCAGTGTGTTTGTGGAGTGTGTGTATATAATGCAGTGTGTTTGTGTTTCTGTAGGTATGTAATTTTGGGGGAGATGGGGGCGTTTTTTATTTTACATTTTTTTATGTCCCCCCTCCCTGCTTGTTACTTAGCCAGAGAGGGGGGTATGGCATTCCCTGGTTTAACATCACCTCTCTTCTCTCCAATATTTAAAATCAAGCATGTCAATCTTAATGGCCAAGATAAACAAGGTTTACATTTATGTGGGCCGCAAAAAAACAACAACTACAGTTTCCATAGAAACGTGGGTTTATTTAGTAAAGTACAGTATAAAAAAAAGTTGCCTAACTGACACTGGACGTCCTCACGCTGGTAGGGCTTCAAAGTAAACAAAAGAGCAAATTTATTTTAAGAAAGGCATTTGCATTTAAACAACGTTTATTAAGAAAAGTTTGGTAATGGGACTGAAACTGTCCCACTGAAACTGTTGCACAGTTTTAAAAACAAATTACGTTATCTTGTTTATTGTGAAGTTCTGTGAGTGTTTTCTTCACTTTGGCTGAGATCATCAAACTTGATGATCTCAGCCAGTCCAATGCTTTCCCATAGGATAGCATTGGGAGGCTATTGTGCACGTGTGGCAAAAAGCTGCGCGGCCAAACAGTATTTCCATGGGGAGCGTTGAGTGCCTCCATGCAGACCCAATCTAACACACTGCCCCTCCTCCCACTCTAATACACTGCCCATAAATCCAATACATTGCCCCCAAATCCAACACACTGCCCCTCCTCCCTCCACTCATCCACTTCACCATGCACTGCCCCCTTCACCCAATCTGATACATTGTCCCTTAATCTAATACACTGCCCCTCCTCCCTCCACTCTAATTGAATAGACTGCCCCTACTCCCACCACTCTACTTTAATACACTGCCCTCCCTTCCCCCCCAATTAAACACACTGCCCCCCACCACTCTAATACACTGCCCCCCTTCCTTCCCTCAAATAGATACACTGAACCCATCCCCCAAGCCCCTCTTCTCCTACCTTACAATTAGCTATCTGTCCTTCAGTCCAGCTCCAGCCCTGTTCAAGCAGGCCCGACACTCCTCTGGCACTGCGAGCAGGAGGGAAGGAGAAGTGGCTGCTCTGATCTGCTCAGCAGACACACAGCCACTCTGCCCTCTTGTGGCCGGGAGAACAAGAATCAGGAAATATTTTTCCTGTCTTGCTGGTCGCAGTCACAGCTGAAAGCGGCCTCAGGGCAGACGGGCCGCAAATATGTTCACTGTGGGCTGCATGTTTTACATGCTTGTTTTGCATCTATCACCATGCCTTTTAGGTCTTTTCATTCTGTCAATAATTTAAAAGCATAATTTGGATATATTATGACTCTTCTGTATGAAATGTGTTCCTACAGGAAGATCTGTTTTTAGCCCTTATAACTGACTAATGTTTGTTCATCTTTTGAATAGTTTGAATGTAGATTAAACGAGCATTTAAATAATAAGAAAACTACAAATAAGCATAGCCAGGTGAAATATTCCTTAATTTGATATATTTCCCTGCCCTAGGCTTGATTACTTATATTCATATTATTTTTATGAGGAAGCTATTTGTGCTTTGATGGTCTTGTTAGAAGATATATCAAATACCCTGGCTGGAGATATGATGTTCTGTTAGTAAGTTTTATTTACACTGGTCAAAAACCAAAAGTTTGCCTTTATCCCTTTGAGGCAACATCCAGAAAGTACATCAATTCCCTGTTCAAGAAATATTCAGAAAGTGGAGCGCTGATTAATTGTGTCTCATAAAGAGGAGGGTATATGCAATAGGAAACCTAACAACCTATTAAGTAGAATATATACTAATAGAAAAAAGTATACCCTTTACCTCTAAAAATAATTCCCTGTTCTATTCAAAGAAATGGTTTTCAATTTATGGACCAGTAGAAGCTTTGAAGTCTTTAGAGAGTCTATAGTACCATTGTGAAGATAAGGCATGTTTTTTTTTTTATTTAACATGCACTTCAGGTGCAATTTGTTTCAATACAGAGATGCTGTATTCACGTGAATTCTCAAATAATGACACAATTGGATTGAAAGGTTTATAGAAACAGTTTTGCGCATGTTTTGTAGCTTGAGTAGAAACCTCCACCAAGGTGTCTTCCACAATAAGTAGAAAAATGATAAATACTTCATAAATCAAAATAGCAATCAAACATGAATCAGCCATCTGTATGTGGACCCCCCAATACTGTGACAAAGCTGGGACGTTATCAAGCTTAACATCAACTGCATTCTAAATAAATACTTAGACAATGAATTCAAGTTATATTACAAATTCAAAAGTGCATGGGTTCTGCAAAGATATTGGCAATTTATGTTTTAAAACGTGCACTGTGCTATACCAATGCCATAATAAAATCCCTTTGCAATGCATATGTAATTATGATTAGTATGCAATTATGAAAGTTTATTTTGACACTACAGACTGGATTTATATTACACTGGTTTCAATATCTATTGACACATGTATGTAGCTATTTTTTTCACAATTGTTTACACATTTGGTTTGAAGGCTCTACACTGTGTCTTCTTTCCAACATCATCTTCGTTTTACCATGGGTGTAATGAGTGAAGACAATCTTTTTATCTGAATTTCTTAATCCATCATTCCCAAGTTGAACTTTCTTATATATGTCATTCAGTTTTTATTTAGTACCAAGTCATATAGAACAATAGTACGTAATTTAAAAAGTGCCAAAGGAGTAACATATAATGAAAATACAAAGAATTTAAAAACACTTCAATTCCAGTTCTAATAACAAAGAGTAGCTTAAGCACAGAATTCCTTAAGAAATAAGAAACATAAAACCTGTAATCGAACCAGTTACGAAAAACTTTAAAAGAATACATTGTTGCAGGTGTAATCATATAATCACATGCCAAAAACCATTAAACTGGTCTAGGGCTGCAGGAATGGGTATATTTGAGAAAAGATGAAAGTGGAGGGGGGGGGAGGAGGGGGGGGGAAGGGGGTGAAGAGTGAAAAAGAAGAAAGAAAGAGAAAAGGACAAATTTAAAAAATATAAATATTTTTGTTTTGGCTAGGGAGGGATAAAAGTCCTGAAGGGGAGGAAGCATGTACTGAAATGTACAGCTTGCTGAAGTGCTTTAGGTGTGAAGAGTGTGTCCTTTTTTAACTTTACAAAAAGTGCAGATTTCAACTGGCACTTTTATAAATTAAACTTGCTACATCCCCTGACTGTCAATCATGCAACTGGTCCTGCTTCTTCCTGGTTATTGAGCTCAGTGGAGCTAAACTCAAGAAACAGGTGATTGCCCTAAGCACCTGCCTTTTAAAAACGTATAATTAAACTTCAGTGGGAAGTCTGTAATTGGACAGCCACAGAAAGTCTGGCTGTTTTACAAAAGGAGGACCTGCAATGGCTTTAGAAAAGAGATCTACAGTTTTTAGATATGCCCCTAATGAAAAACGCATAATTAAATTAATATATGATTTCACTGGTATATCTACTAAACAGCATTTTGTGCTTTTTTTTATTTAAATGGTGGAGTATTATTGGTTAATTTAGATTATATTACATTACTTACATTAACTTTTCATGCCCAATAAGGTTGATGGTTTGGAAAAATACTTGGGAGTTTAAAGGCAATGATTTTTGTGGATTTTATTTTAAAGTAGCTCACACTTTTAGATTTATGTAAATTAACACTAGCTACAGCTTGAGATACATTACAACAAACCATTATTTTCCACTTGAGAATTCTTCATAACAGGCTGTGATGGTTTAAACGCTATTAAATATGTGTTGGATAACAGATTTGTGCCAAACAATTATATAGATTACTTTCCAAGTTGACATCCAATTATGACAGCAGTACACAATACCTTGTTGTAGTTATGATAGAAAACAAAACATTATCATACATTAAACGGTCATCACAACAAGAACAAGCTTTGTTAAATACTCAAAACATTAGATCTCAAAATACAGTATAGTGTTAATATTTGATTCCCAAAAATACGATGAAAATGGAAATATTTCAAATAAAAACTAAACAAAATAGAAAGAATGGAAGGACTCAATACTGATGAGTGTCTAGCCAAATGGGGGTTTTGGTCAATGGTATAGAAATTATCTTTTTATTGTATCTCAGGTAAATTTAAAGTCATCTCAAGGCAAATCTTTAATGCAGGATCAGGACAAATATAAGAGATATCATGTTCAGATCAGAAGAACGGTTTAGGCTTCAGCAAAGTAAACATTGTAGTATGTCCAGTAAAAGTATTAATTATGCAGAGATGAGTTGCAGATGTTCTTGGTACCATAAATAAAGAGTCGAATAAGGTTGTGGTCAGAATGAGTCATCTATCTGAGATTGGCAGAGATTACATTTGGGTCATAACTCAAGTTATAGTGTAGAATTGTTTGCAAAGAAACGAGTAAAATGTACACACTAAAAAGGGGGAATACTTCTTGCAGGGTGCTCCAGAAAGGGAGGGCTAATCCCTGAAGACATCAAATGGAAGAAAAAAAAAAAGAGAGGAGCCGAAACGTTGTCTCCACTTCCTTAAATAAAACGTGCCTTTTAAACGTTCAGAGAACCTTTCAGAAAACTAGGACCATTTGGTTAGGCAATAACATGCATTTGGTTAGTCAATAACATACATTATTAAATTAAAATACAAATAAATGCTAAAGTACGTAAGATCCATTACATTGAAAAGCTCAGTGGAAAAATACATTATAATACTATATCGAATATACTGTTGATAGATGACCTTTGGACTCCATAGCTCCGTAGCATTGGCAGAATTTAGAGTGAGAAATGTGTACTTCTTGGGTCAAGAATAAAATCATTTCTCAATTTGAAACAAACTGGCAACACGTTTACTTAGAGAGCAAGAATGTACACATTCTCTCTCCCTCAAAACCAATACAGTATTTCAAACTCCGAATCAATTACCATAGAAAGGTTTGAATTGATAGATATTTTTGGAATTTTTTCAACCTTACCAACAGTACAAAAAATGTGACATTGTATTAAATCAGCTGGCACATGTCATACAAAGGTTTATTTTTATGGCATTTTGTATTATTTTTTTTTGCTTTACCAACTATATATAACAATGTCGAACTGCATCCTTTATCATCTTACTATAGTATATTAAATAACCAGGCAAACCTCGGGTGTCTTTTGTGGGTGCACCTCAGAGGGTGAAAATACTTTATTTTTATTCTAGAAAATTTACATTATTTCATTATAATTATCTCCACATAGAACAAACCAGAAAAATACAGAGTCGGATTTCCAGTTCTTAGGATTTTCTGTGATGGTTTAGATTAAATAAGCGCTAAATTATAACATTTCTTTTTTTAGGTTACTAATCTAATACATGGCTCATTCATTTCCTCTTTTAATTTACTGCTGGTCCAACTAATCAATTATTCTTCAAACAAATTTATTCAATACATCACCACATGCAGTGCATGGTTGTCGGTGTTTTTACTGTAGCAGGTGGCACGTTGGGCTGAATTAATCTAATTAATAAAATGACAACTTTTCCATTTAAATAATTTAATAAATGCTGAAGAATGTGTACTGTGATTGACATGGGAATGGATTGCATTATAAAGTATATAGTTTATACGGTTATACAAAGCTATTTAATTAACCCCTAAACTACCAGATTACAGTAAATAAAGCAAGAGCATCACTTTTTTCATTTATTCATTCATCCTTTACAAAATATATTTGGGGGTGAAAGGGGCATGTTTTATATGTTGCATGGTATCCAGTATTTGAAATAGTTACCTGCAGCAACCTGCAAAAGAAATAGCAAAAACTGCCAGCCAACTGTTGAGGTCAAAGTTCTTAGTCCTCCTCTTTACTGACCTACCACGTTTTTAGAGTGTGATGCAGAGGAACAAAAGGGAGCAATTGTTAAAATATTAGTATGTCAGCAATGTGACAAATTAAATCCATGACTGAACAAAAAGGAACGTATATTGGGATTATTGAACTAAGTAAGGAAATATGCTGTTGGGAGTGAAGGGTTAATAGCATGGATACAATTTCAAAGAAAAAAAAAATACCAGCTACAATTATATATATTTGTTTGTGTTTGCTGTATACAACAGCTTTCAAACACAACTTAGGAAAATATGCAAAGCCAGTTGTGTTTCAAAGCTGTTGTATACAGCAAAAGCAAACACAAACTCAAAGGAATCCATGTTTAAAATGGAATGAGGCAAAAATGTGAGGTGTGTATTCTGCAAGTTACAATATGCAGACATGGTATTGAAGGGCTCAATACGTTTAATATTAAAGATACCTTAATGGAAGCCTGATTGCAAGATATAACAGTTTTGTTTAGTCATATCACTCTGGCAACAAACCTGCCGCCATACACGGCATGATGTCATAGGGGGAGGTCCCAGGGAACGTGCAGACGTGGGGAGGACAGGAGGGTAATTGACACACAGGTGTTGGTGGTTTGTTACGTTTGTTTCTCCTTATTTATAAAGATTTTTGTTAATGTATGTGATACTTTGTCCTGATGAAAGTTCCTGCGTGAACTGAAACGTTGATGATTGGGAATCGACATTAAAGAACCTATATTTTTCTAAAAGATCTTGAGGGCCGACTATCTCCTAAACCTTGGTTTTATATATACATATACATATAGTACATATAGTGTATATATAGTTTAGATTGGATTAGCCATAGTAGTCCAGTAGAAAAGATGCCAAAATATATGCCAATATATACAGTACATATCAAATAAGTTTTGATGGGGTATGTACTGAACAAGTAACGTCAAGCCTCCATAGCAAGCCAGTAACCTATCTCATGCTGATGAGTTGAAATAACAACAAAACAACTCTCCATTAATCCATTAATGGGTCACTGGAATTGCACCTCCTCCTGAGTTGTGTTTCAAAGCTGTTGCATGCAGCAGACGCATACTCCAAGGAATCCATGTATAAAGTGGAATTATGGGGCAAAAATTTGGCTCTTTGTTGAGCTTATTTGAATATGCCTACCCAGAATCCCTTGCAGTAGTGAGAGCACTGTTAAAGTAAGATTTATGTGGTAAAAGCAAGTTTTATGGCTTTTTTACCCAACCACAACTTATTTGGTATGTACTTAACAATTAACCTATCTCATGCTGATGAGTTGAAATAACAATGAAACAGCTGCCCATGAGTGGTTCACTGTCATTTCACCTCTTCCTGATATATATATATATATATATATATATATATATATAATACACATGTAATGGCACTCACCCTTACTGATACTAAAGGTAGTTAGTTGAAATGCCGTGGTGCAATCTCACGCTAAAATTATATGTAGTATGTAGAATAAAGATGCACTCTTCGGTCTTTTTAGAGAGAAATAATAATTAATCTATCAAAGGTTTACAGGTTGCTGATATATATATATATATATATATATATATATATAAATAGGGTCTGCACAATTTTGTAAATTCAGGGGACAATAATGATATATAGTGGTTATATATAGATTGCTGTATAATTTATCATTTATACGCTTTGCAGTACATTGCATGTCTATGGAAATCACAACAAAACTTTCAGCACCTTTTAAAATGTGTAAAGAGAAAAGCTGTGATTAATAATTACTTTACATTCTATCAGTGCGCCACTTGCCTCCAATGAGAATATCTTTCACCAAATATTCTTCCTGCTAGTGCTCTGTGTCTCATCAGTTTATTGTTGGAAACCTCAAACTGACATAATAAATTTAATAATGAATACCACAAGGTTATCTATCTATCTATCTATCTATCTATCTATCTATCTATCTATCTATCTATCTATCTATCTATCCATCTATCTATCTATGAATCTATCAATCCATCCATCCATCTATTTATCTATCTATCTATATATCTATCTCTCTGCTAACAAAAAAAACACACAACACCAACCCACCAACCCTTCCTTCTCTCTGACCCCATCCAACACCCCCTGTTAAGGTGAGTTGTGTCTTTTCATCACTTTTTTTCCTCGTGTGCTTGTGTTTTTCTTTTCTTCTGTGCCTTGTGTTCTTATTTAACCTATGATGCTTGCAATCGCTCCTGCCTTTGAAAGTGTATCTGTTTGAGGACCAGATTATGGGACCTGATAGCAGATCGCGGATGGGGAGTGATCGAGTAGCTCCAATTAATGCTGTAGTGGCTTATAGGACCGCTCAGTGACACATGCAATAATATAAATATAGGGGGTGTCTGCTTGGCGTAACTCTGCTAGCACCCTCACTGTATGATCTTACTAATCGCTGTTGATCAATTTTACAGTAACACAGGCCTCCTGCATAATAAATATATCAAAATAACAAGGTGTGGTTCCATGATATATTGCTGGATCACTGAACTATACAGCATCTAGAGAATAAAACGTATGGACAGATAAATAGATAGATAGATAGATAGATGGATAGATAGATGTGTGTGTGTGTGTGTGAATCTATCTATCTGTCTGTCTGTCTATCTATCCATCCATCCAATTTATGGGTAACCATTTCTAGCAATAGTTCACAGCCATTCTTTCTACATAAAACTATCATTTACACGCTCTTGTTCAAGAACAAGGTGCGAAAATGAATATATTTAAATGTAAAACAGACTTCACACATTCATTAAAATTAGCATATTTCCATGAATAATGCAGTTCTGAGGAAATATATATATATATATATATATATATATATATATATATATATATATATATACACACAGAATATATATATATATATATATATATATATATATACACACATTAAAATATTAAAAAAATATCTTTGAAATATTTGAATTCATTTTATTTAATTCAAATATGTTCCTATATTTATTCAGTTATTTTTTGTCTCTAGTTTATCTTTTTTTAAATAACCTTTCCTATTCTAGTAATACGAAACCATAAAAGATAAATGAAATTGAACCAAATATGTACAAGGTATGTTGAAACAGATTACTAGAAAAGTGTTTAAAAAATAGCCAAAATAGCTAGTTGCAAATTCCACTACAGCAAATATTTACACTGATTGCTTGGGTTACAGTTGGAGTGCTACTCAGCAAACAAGTTGTATGCCCCCATGCTCTGTACCTATTTGTTCTTTATATGAATTTGTATAAGTCAGGAGATCACATGCTGCTTACTCAAAGTTCAAATCTCATTTTTTGAGTTGATGGTGATTGGCTGTTAAGTAGTTGCCTAAAATGATCATTACTTAGCAGCCAATCAGCATCAAGAATCTTACAATTTGGTTGCAAGTTGACCTGACTAATTTCCAAGATGGTGAAAGTATGTGATTATTTGTATATTTGTTTTATACCAAGCGTTGGAGCAGAGGCGGCTCTAGACTTTATGAGGCCTTAGGCGAAACGCAAACATGAGGCCCCACTAACAAAAAAAAGTGTCACATATACACATTGATGCACTGTCTACCTGTGTATGTGCCTGAGAGTGTGTCTGACAAAGAGTATCCTTGTGTGTGTGAATGTATGTCTGAACATGTTTGCGTTTTTGTCTGAGACCCTATGTGTATGGGGTAGCTGCTTGAAGTGTGTTGTGTGTATGGGGGGGGGGGAAGAGGCGGGTGATGGGGGGAGAGGCGGGTGATGGTGAGAGGGGGGTGATGGTGTGGGGGTGATGGTGAGAGGGGGGTTGATGGTGAGAGAGAGGGGGGTGATGGTGAGAGGGGGGGTGATGGTGAGGGGGGTGATGGCGAGAGGGAGAGGGGGGGTGATGGCGAGAGGGAGAGGGGGGGTGATGGCGAGAGGGAGAGGGGGGTGATGGCGAGAGGGAGAGGGGGGGAGATGGCGAGAGGGAGACGGGGGGTGATGGTGAGAGGGAGAGGGGGGTGATGGTGAGAGGGAGAGGGGGGGTGATGGTGAGAGGGAGAGGGGGTTGATGGTGAGAGGGTAATGGTAATGTGAGAGTGAGGGGAGGGTAATGTGAGAGTGAGAGGGGGGATAATGTGAGAGTGAGAGGGGGGATAATGTGAGAGTGAGGATAATGTGAGAGTGAGAGGGGGGAATAATGTGAGAGTGAGAGGGGGGAATAATGTGAGAGTGAGAGGGGGGATAATGTGAGAGTGAGAGGGGGTGATGCTGAGGGTGGTGGTGGGGGGTGATGCTGAGGGTGGTGGTGGGGGGTGATGCTGAGGGTGGTGGTGGGGGGTGATGCTGAGGGTGGTGGTGGGGGGTGATGCTGAGGGTGGTGGGGTGGTGATGCTGAGGGTGGTGGGGTGGTGATGCTGAGGGTGGTGGGGTGGTGATGCTGAGGGTGGTGGGGGTAGTGGTGAGGGGGGTGATGCTGAAGGTGGTGGGGGTGAGGCTGAGTGGGGGCTAGGGGTGGTGGGGGGTGATGGTGAGGGGGGTGATGGTGAGGGTGGTGGGGGGTGAGGCTGAGGGTGGTGGTGGCTAGGGGTAGTGAGGCTGAGGGTGGTGGGAGGTGAGGCTGAGGGTGGTGGGGGGTGAGGCTGAGGGGGGCTGGGGGTGAGACTGAGGGGGGTGATGCTGAGGGTGGTGGGGGTAGTGGTGAGGGTGGTGGGGGCTAGGGGTGGTGGGGGGTGATGGTGAGGGTGGTGGGGGCTAGGGGTGGTGAGGCTGAGGGTGGTGGGGGTGAGGCTGAGGGTGGTGGGGGCTAGGGGTGGTGGGGTGATGGTGAGGGTGGTGGGGGCTAGGGGTGGTGAGACTGAGGGTGGTGGGGGCTAGGGGTGGTGAGGCTGATGGGGGCTGGGGGTGAGACTGAGGGGGGTGATGCTGAGGGTGAGGGTGGTGGGGGCTAGGGGTGGTGAGGCTGAGGGTGGTGGGGGTGATGGTGGTGAGGGGTGGTGAGGCTGAGGGTGGTGGTGGGGGGATGGTGAGGCTGGGGGTAAGGCTAAGTATGGTGATGGTGACTGGGGGGGTGAGGCTGAGTGTGTTGGGGGGTGATGGGGAGGGAGAGCCTACCTTGATTTCCCTGGTGGTCCAGTGGGCTCCCTGGTGGTCCGGTGGCCACTGCTCTCGGTCTGCAGCTCTGCAGAGCTGCAGACCGAGTAGTCTCGCGAGATTTCAGAGCGTTGCCGTGGTAACCTGCGGCAACGCTCTGATTGGCCAATTCTCGCGAGTCACATGGTCTGCAGCTCTGCACACTGCGGAGCTGCAGACCAGTGTCTGCGATGGTGGCCGGGCAGCCAGGAGGGGCCTCGCACCCGGCGGCATACCGGGCAAGCCGCCGGGCCCCCTCCTGGTGTCAGGTCCTCGGTCACTGACCGAGGACCTGACACACTCTGCCAACAGGCGGTTTAGGCGGCCGCGAGGCCCCCGCCAGCGCGAGGCCTTAGGCGGCCGCCTAAACTGCCTAATTAGAGAGCCGCCTCTGCGTTGGAGTGTTGACTGACTTGAAAAACAGCTAAACATCAACTGACCATATATCACTTTCTTTCAAATTTTGTTTGACAGATTTCAATGCTGAATTTTTCATATTTTGACTGGATCCTAAAGGAAACATTAGTTTGCATACTGTCGATTTTATTTTTTAATTGGCTCTCTAGTAGTGATGTCCCGAACGGTTCGCTGGCGAATAGTTCCTGGCGAACATAGCTTGTTCACGTTCGCCACGGACAGCGAACATATGCGATGTTCGGTCCGCCCCTATTCGTCATCATTGAGTAAACTTTGACCCTGTACCTCACAGTCAGCAGACACATTCCAGCCAAACAGCAGCAGACCCTCCCTCCCAGACCCTCCCACCTCCTAGACAGCATACAATTTAGATTAATTCTGAAGCTGCATTCATTTTTTTGTGTGTTTGTGTTTATTATACATTATCCTCCATAGCCAGTAACCTGTGTTTATTATACATTATCCCCCATAGCCAGTAACCTGTGTTTATTATACATTACCCCCCCCATAGCCAGTAACCTGTGTTTATTACACATTATCCATTATTCTCCCCATAGCCAGTAACCTGTGTTTATTATACATTATCTTCCCATAGCCAGTAACCTGTGTTTATTATACATTATCCTCCCATAGCCAGTAACCTGTGTTTATTATACATTATCCTCCCATAGCCAGTAACCTGTGTTTATTATACATTATGCCCCCATAGCCAGTAACCTGTGCTTATTATACATTATCTCCCCCATAGCCAGTAACCTGTGTTTATTATACATTATCCCCCACAACCAGTAACCTGTGTTTATTATACATTATCCCCCCACAACCAGTAACCTGTATTATACATTATCCCCCATAGCCAGTAACCTGTGTTTATTATACATTATCCTCCCCACAGCCAGTAACCTGTGTTTATTATACATTATCCCCCCATAGCCAGTAACATGTGTTTATTATACATTATCCCCCCTAGCCAGTAACCTGTGTTTATTATACATTATCCTCCCCATAGCCAGTAACCTGTGTTTATTATACATTATCCCCCCCATAGCGAGTAACCTGTTTTTATTATACATTATCCCCCATAGCCAGTAACCTGTGTTTATTATACATTATCCTCCCATAGCCAGTAACCTGTGTTTATTATACATTACCCCCCCATAGCCAGTAACCTGTGTTTATTATACATTACCCCCCCATAGCCAGTAACCTGTGTTTATTATACATTATCCTCCCCATAGCCAGTAACCTGTGTTTATTATACATTATCCTCCCATAGCCAGTAACCTGTGTTTATTATACATTATCCTCCCATAGCCAGTAACCTGTGTTTATTATACATTATCCCCCATAGCCGGTAACCTGTGTTTATTATACATTATCCCCCATAGCCGGTAACCTGTGTTTATTATACATTACCCCCCGCCATAGCCAGTAACCTGTGTTTATTATACATTATCATCCCATAGCCAGTAACCTGTGTTTATTATACATTATCCTCCCATAGCCAGTAACCTGTGTTTATTATACATTATCCCCCATAGTCATTTATCGTTGGACCTAGGCAGCATGATGTCTTAGGCCGGCCCAGAGAGTGAGTGAGTGAATAATATAATATATATGTTCAGAAACATATTAGTAATATATGTAAATCGGGTTCATGCAAAGAGGGTGAAAAGGTATTACAGAAAAACACACTTATTGCATCAAATTTACAAAGCCAAACTTTTAAAAGCTTTCCTCATTTCTTTCTCGGGATGAGGAATATATCGGTTGTAGACTGAGGATTTCCATCTGCCCAATCTTTTAATAATATGCACTGGAGTGTCAGTGTTGAAGGAGACCGAAGCTGCCCCTATTCTAAATGAAAGACCTGAGACATGGATACAACCCAATCTTAGGAGTAGTGTTCTGATGTAGAAGATGAATTTAGCCGTAGTCAGAGGGATTCAGTGAAAGTAGTGGTGAAATGTGTGTGGCATGACTGAGTGTGGGTAAGTAAGAGTCAAGTATTTTAACTGGGCACTAGTTCTAGGTGGGATAAAGTGGTATAGCGGATGGATGAGTAGTTTGGTTCGTTTTAGAGGTTTGTAGAGAAAGTATATAGTGATCATGATTTTTAGCAATATCCAATATTTTTAAGGTGGTCTCAAACAAACATAAAATGCTATATAAAATTTGTGGGAATATCATATAGTCGTGTACAGTAAATCAGAGAGGGCTCAGAATATCGAACCATCGATCGGTAACCTGGATGAAGTAGGGGGTTTATCTGTTTTATTAAATACGCGGTAATATGCTTTTAATGGGATAGGACGTTAGGAAAGGTGTGTGATTGGGATAAGTGGTTGTGGCTGTATTTACTTTATCCTGGGACCGACCTGGCTCCTAAGCTTGAGCCGCGCGTGGCTGGATCACTCCTGCCTCCACACGAGCCGCATGAGGCTTGATCTCCTCTTCTGACTTAGCCGCGTGCACTGACCGCAGTGATTGGTCACGTGGCCCGCCTGGCACTAGGAGCACGGCTCGAGTCACGAGCTGGCTCTTAAAGGGGCAGTGGGAGCCAAAAGTTGATTCAGGCTCCCATTGGCCCACGTCATTCCAGCACCCCCACACACGAACATTTTGGGGGCGTAGGCATGACGTGGGCCAATCACTGGTGTAACAGTAGTGTACATTAAAAAAAAAAACTAGAAATTTGACTGTGAAATAATAGCAGTCAGTTTCTTTCACACGTGTGCGTTTCAGGGCCTGCCAGGGCACAGTGTCACACCAATGCAACTCATATCTGGTGTAACAGTAGTGTACATTTAAAAAAAAAAAAATACAGGGGGCTTGTTGTCACCTTTCGGGGACCCTTGGTGTTGTATGTGGCGGAAGAGACCTTCAATGACATCAGTGAGGACAAGGAACGGGACATGGCTAGCTTGGTATCCAACCTTGTGCAAGAGGGGAGTTTGCGGTTGTGCAAATGGAGTGTTTGCGGTTGTTTGCGGTGCATTAAACGGGGAGTTCGGTCTGTCACTGTGAAGCGGGCGTAACCCTTACACTACCTGATCGATACAACATCATACCTGATGTTTTAAAGCACGTTATTCCAAACAATTTAGGAATGTTAGGTGATTTATGCCCTTTATGGATTAAAACCAGACACTACATCAACTATGTAATTTTCCATGGGAGTTTTGCCATGGATCCCCCTCCGGCAGTCCAGGTGTTAGTCCCCTTGAAACAACTTTTCCATCACTATTGTGGCCAGAAAGATTCCCTGCGGATTTTAAAATTCGCCTGCCTATTGAAGTCTATGGCGGTTAGCCCGGTTCGCCTGTTCGCGAACATTTGTGGAAGTTCGCGTTCGCGAACCTAAAATGTTATGTTCGCGTCATCACTATTCTCTAGGGATTATGTTTACACTGTAAAGATTGAAGAAAAAAATTGAAGAAAAAAATTAACACAAAAACATAAAAATACCTTTGAAAAATAAAATACTCATAGTCACAAGGAGCAAGCATTTACATTTTTTTGTTGCTGAGATGGTAAATGATGGGAGTCAAATTTGGATTAGCCTGGCAGTGGCATTCAGAATGGACAGAAGGGGGCAGAGCTGGGAAAGTGGAAAGCCATTTTGCAGTTTATTGCAGTTGTCAAGACCAGAAAAAAGTGGATAAGTTGCTTAGTAGTGTTAGCGTTAATTTATGGACATTTAAAAAAATATTTTACAGGAGGTTGCGGCAGGATGAAATAAGAGATTGGATGTGGAAGATGAAGGACAGATTGGAGACAAGTGTAACTCTGAGGCAGTGTACTTAATTCGTCAACAGTGATATCGAATTTTAAATTAGAAGTAGAGATAGGGGGGGGGGGATAAGAATGAACTTAGTCTTGGACATATTGATCTCATGGCAAGAGGCCATCCAGGAAGAATTCCATATAAGAATTCTCAGACATAAGAAGATGATATTTGAAGCCGTTGCTGCTGATAATCTTATCTAGAGAAGAAATATAAATAGAGAAGAGTAGAAGACCCAAGACAGAGCCTTGAGGCACTCCAACTGACAGGGACAGTAAAGAGAAGGACTGAGCAGTAAGTGAAACTGAAAAGACCCTGTTAGAGAGATAAGAGTGGATCAAAGAGAGAGCTGTGTTGAAGAGACCAACAGAGCTGAGAGTCTGGAGGAGGAGGCTGACAACTGTGAGGCTGAGAGGTCAAGTGAGATAAGAAGAGAGTAATGGCTGATATTTTAAGCAAAAGCAGATTGTTAAACAAGAAAAAGGAAAAGGACTGTGCCACTTAAAATCACAATAACACACAACAGTTTGGATAACAAGTGTAAATCTAATAAAACAAAATGGATAGTCCTAACAATAATAGTTCTCACACAGAACGGATGCCACAAATTTAAAGGTAAGTGCAGCTGTAGATGTAGGATAAGCATAAATTATTTGTGCTTGGGGGATGTAGTAGATCAATCTCTTAGGTATCCATATAAAAAGGAGATAAAAACAGGAAGAACTAATAGTGCAATATGTCACCAGGTTTGAGAGGAAACTTGGCATGGAGAGAGCAAATCTTGCGGCCAGCATGAATGTCAGAAGTTAGAACCCAATAACGCTCAGCAGGCCCATACCCCTTCGAATCAATCAAATACTGTAAGGGACCACGAGAAAATCTGTAATTGATTATGGAAGAGACTTCATACTCCCCCTGTCCAAAAACAACCACTTGGGACAGTATACCTATTGCAAATAAGTGGTTTGAGCAAAGAAACATGAAATGTGTTAGGAATACGCAATGAGGCAGGGAGAGCAAGAGAATACGAAACAGGATTAATTCTATGAAGGATACTAAATGGACCAAGGAATCTGGGACCAAACTTCATGCTAGGAACTTTAAGATTGATGTTGCGCGATGATAACCACACCCTCTCACCCACTTGGTAAACAGGGTTGGCACCCCGCCGTTTATCAGCATGAAATTGGAAACGATTAGCCGCAGTTTCGAGAGCGGAGTGAACTTTGGTCCAAGTATCACGAATACAGTGTCAAGGTACCTGCTGTCTCTACCTCTGTGGAGGTGAGACACTTGGACGTTCTTCCTCGCAAAAGGGTTGAATCACTCGTTCCTCGCGGTTCCCTCGGTCGTTTACACGCCGGCCGCGAGGGATCCACTTCCTTTTATGACGCGGCGTTCAGTAGCCGACGTCATGACGACAACCCAACCCGATCTGTCAATCAAGCCCCAAGCACGAATGAGGATTCGTCGGGGGCGTGATTACCTGTTTAGAATCAGGGTATAAAAGAGGGCTTTCTACGTTTGTTCATTGCCCTGTCGTGGTTCTAGCTTGTCTAGTCACTCAGTGCTCTTGTATTCTGTTAGTTTCTTTGGTTTTGACCCGGCTTGTCTGTTCTACCTCGTTTACCTCTATTACCCTTTGACTCGGCTTGTCTCTCGTTTACCTGCTCTCTCGTTCCCTCGACCTCGGCTTGTCTCTAGACCATTCTTTACTACTACTTACGTTAGTCCGGCCATTCTAAGGTCCGGTATACGTACCCTGTACCTGTTTGTACTCTGCGTGTTGGATCCCTGTCCCGATCCTGACATTACGACAGGGCCATGGATCCTGCAGGTACAAACACTCAGGTTGGTTCTTCCGATTCTAGATTTGATGCCATGGATTACAGAATAGACCAGATGGCTCTAGCGCTGCAAGCTTTATTATCTCGATCTAGTAATCCACCGGAGGAGATGCGAGCTACGTCCATCTCTCCTGTAAGTTCAGGTCTAGAAGTAGCCACTGTAGGTGCTTCTTCCCGTATTACACCTCCTGTACGTTATGGTGGTTCTCCGGAGAAGTGCCATGGTTTCTTAAACCAAATTGGTATTCATTTTGAATTACAACCTCGCTCTTACCCTACAGATAGGGCAAAGGTTGGATTCATTATCACACTCCTCATTGATAAGGCTCTGAGATGGGCCAATCCTCTGTGGGAGAATGAGAACCCGTTAGTCTATAATTATAATGCCTTTGTCGCTGCTTTTAGAAGAACTTTTGACCCTCCAGGTAGAAAGGTCAATGCAGCTAGATTACTATTGCGCCTTAGACAAGATGACCAAACCCTTGTGGATTATGCACTAGAGTTCAGGTCTTTGGCGGCAGAAGTTAAGTGGAATGAACAGGCCTATATAGACGTATTTGTAAACGGATTATCTGATGTAATCCTAGACGAGGTGGCTACTAGAGAGCTCCCTGAAAATTTGGAGGATTTAATTTCTTTTTTTTCTCGTATTGACGAACGTTTAAGAGAGAGACAGAACACTCGTGATAATATTCGTAGACCTTCCTTTAAACTAGCGCCTTTATTTCAAAGTGCTCAAACCACTATCCCACTTTTTTTCTGAACCTATGCTAATAGGCAATACTCGCCTCTCAGAAGAGGAGAGACAGTACAGAAGAAAGGAGGGATTGTGTATGTATTGTGGAGTAAGAGGGCACCTTCGCCTAAATTGTCCTAATCGTCCGGGAAACGCTCGCACCTAAGTTTCTCTAGAGGACAGGCCTTGGGTGTTTCTATTTTGTCCTCTATACACAATTATAAAGATCACAGGCTTCTACTACCGGTTTCTTTAGCATGGGAGAAGGGAGTAATAAAGACTATGGCATTGATAGACTCCGGAGCTGCTGAGAGCTTTATCGACCAAGTTTTTGTTTCTAAACACTCTATCCCATCTCAGCTAAGAGATACTCCCTTGGCCGTTGAGGCCATAGATGGTAGACCATTATCTGAGCCTATGATTTCTCATGAGACTATACCTGTTATTTTGACTGTTGGTATCTTACACGAGGAGGATATATCCCTTATGCTTATCTCTTCCCCTTCTGTTCCTATAGTTCTGGGGTATCCATGGTTAAAGAAACATAACCCTATTATTGATTGGGAGCTAGGGGAGATAACTTCATGGGGTCAGGGTTGCCAGAACAGGTGTTTACAGAAAGTCTCACCACTTTGCGTAGGTAATACACCGGTTAACTCCACCCAGTCTACAGACTTACAAATACCGTCTCGATACATAGATTTAAAGGCAGTCTTTGACAAGAAGAATGCTGATACTTTACCCCCACACAGGTCCTTTGATTGCAAGATTAATCTCCTACCTGGTACTATGCCTCCGAGGGGCAATGTATATCCTTTATCCACTAAGGAGAACTTAGTCTTAGAGGAGTATATCCGTGAGAATCTAGACAAGGGATTCATTAGGAGATCATCCTCGCCTGCCGGGGCCGGTTTTTTTTTTGTGAATAAAAAGGATGGCACGTTAAGGCCTTGCATTGATTACCGTGGTTTGAATAAAATAACTATCAGAAATGCATACCCAATTCCCTTGATTACTGAGCTCTTTGATAGTTTAAAGGGTTCCAAGATTTTCACCAAGTTAGATCTCAGAGGGGCGTATAACTTGGTGAGAACTCAGCAGGGTGACGAGTGGAAAACAGCGTTCAATTCTCGATATGGGCACTATGAGTACACGGTAATGCCTTTTGGGCTCTGTAATGCACCGGCAGTATTTCAGGATCTGATCAATGAAGTTCTTAGGGAATTTCAACAGGATTGTGTTATTGTATATTTAGATGATATACTAATACACTCTAGAGAAATTGAGACCCACCACAGACAAGTCAGAAGGGTATTGCGCAAACTCCTACAACATGGGTTGTACTGCAAATTGGAGAAATGTAGTTTTGATCAATCTCAGATAAACTTTCTTGGTTACGTGATTTCTGGGGAAGGCTTTAAAATGGATCCGGATAAACTCCAGTCTATTTTAGATTGGCCATTACCTAGGGGTCTCAAGGCCATTCAGAGGTTTATTGGATTCTACAATTATTATAGGCGCTTCATTAAAGGATACTCTTCCATTATTGCTCCTATTACCAATATGACCAGACAGGGGGCTGACACTAAGACTTGGTCTACTGAAGCTCTCGTTGCCTTCAAGACACTTAAGGAACTTTTTGCTTCTGCACCAATTTTAGTTCACCCCGATACAACTTTACCTTTCCTACTCGAGGTAGACGCCTCAGAGACAGGTATAGGTGCCATCTTGTCTCAAAGGTTAGGCGTGGATAAACCATTACATCCATGTGGTTTTTTTTCCAAGAAACTATCTGGGACCGAAAGCAGATATGATATTGGTGACAGGGAACTACTAGCTGTTATCATGGCCTTAAAGGAGTGGAGACATTTATTGGAGGGGACCTTGCATCCTGTTACTATCCTGACGGATCACAAGAACTTGTCTTATATTGGGGAGGCTAAGCGCTTATCCGCCAGACAAGCTCGTTGGTCCTTGTTCCTCACCCATTTCAATTACGTGCTCACTTATAGACCTGGTTCTAAGAACTCTAAGGCCGATGCTTTGTCTCGCCAACATGAACCTTCTACTATATCTGAGACGGTTTTCTCTTCTATAGTTCCCAAGTGCAATATTATCGCCAACACTAGCCTCAGGATTCATTCTCCGTTGCTTGCCGAGATTATGAAGCTACAACATCTGGCTCCTAGACAGAGTCCTGAGTCACGGCATTTTGTTCCTGTTGAACTCCAACTAGAACTGCTACAGTGCTTTCACAATAGTAAGGTGGCTGGGCATCCTGGCATTCGTAAGACATGTTCCCTAATAGCCAAAGATTTCTGGTGGCCCACCTTACGTAAAGATGTTAGGGATTTCGTCGAAGCATGTGAGGTCTGTATGAAGACTAAACGACCTCAGACGCTTCCATGTGGGCTTTTGCATCCCTTGGAAATTCCCGAGAAACCGTGGACCTGTTTGGCTATGGACTTCATTGTCGATTTACCTGTTTCTAAAAGACAGACTGTGATTCTCACGGTGGTTGACAGGTTTACTAAGATGGCTCATTTCGTGCCCTTACCTAAACTTCCATCTTCCCCTGAATTGGCTGAGATATTCGCTAAAGAGATATTTCGTTTACATGGGATACCTTCCGAAATTGTTTCTGATAGAGGTTCCCAATTTGTTTCCCGTTTTTGGAAGTCATTCTGCTCTCAAATGGGTATCAAATTGAATTTCTCTTCTGCCTATCATCCCCAGTCTAACGGAGCTGCTGAACGCACTAATCAAAAGATCGAACAATATTTGCGTTGTTTCGTTTCCGAACTCCAGGACGATTGGGTTGGTCTGATTCCTTGGGCAGAGTTCGCACACAACAATCTCGTTTGTGATTCTACTCGTTCTAGCCCCTTTTTCATGAATTATGGCTTTCATCCCTTCATTCTTCCCTCGGTTTCTCCTTCCCAAGGAGTACCGTCGGTTGATGTTCATGTTGCCAATCTGAGGAAGTTGTGGGATCAGACTCGACAAATTCTTCTGCATAATTCCATGTTGTTCAAGAAACACGCTGATAAACACAGAAGGGCGGCTCCAGTCTTTGTTCCAGGGGACAGGGTATGGTTGAGTACCAAAAACATTCGCTTGAAGGTTCCTTCTATGAAATTCGCTCCTCGTTACATTGGACCTTACATGGTCCTGACTCGAATTAACCCAGTTGCGTATCGTCTGGCTCTTCCATCTGCCTTACGCATTCCTAACTCCTTTCATGTTTCCTTGTTAAAACCCCTAATATGTAACAAGTTTTCCACCACTGCATCCTCTCCTCGCTCTGTTCAGGTTGAGGGACAAGAGGAGTATGAAATCAATTCCATCATCGATTCTCGTATCTCCCGGGGGAGGTTACAATATTTGGTTGATTGGAAGGGATATGGTCCTGAGGAGAGGTCTTGGATACCTCAGGAGGATGTGCATGCGCCTCGCCTCCACAGGGCTTTTCACTCCCGTTTTCCATCTCGTCCCGGTTCCTTCCGCCCGGTGGGCGTTTCTGAGGGGGGGGGGGTACTGTCAGGGTACCTGCTGTCTCTACCTCTGTGGAGGTGAGACACTTGGACGTTCTTCCTCGCAAAAGGGTTGAATCACTCGTTCCTCGCGGTTCCCTCGGTCGTTTACACGCCGGCCGCGAGGGATCCACTTCCTTTTATGACGCGGCGTTCAGTAGCCGACGTCGTGACGACAACCCAACCCGATCTGTCAATCAAGCCCCAAGCACGAATGAGGATTCGTCAGGGGCGTGATTACCTGTTTAGAATCAGGGTATAAAAGAGGGCTTTCTACGTTTGTTCATTGCCCTGTCGTGGTTCTAGCTTGTCTAGTCACTCAGTGCTCTTGTATTCTGTTAGTTTCTTTGGTTTTGACCCGGCTTGTCTGTTCTACCTCGTTTACCTCTATTACCCTTTGACTCGGCTTGTCTCTCGTTTACCTGCTCTCTCGTTCCCTCGACCTCGGCTTGTCTCTACACCATTCTTTACTACTACTTACGTTAGTCCGGCCATTCTAAGGTCCGGTATACGTACCCTGTACCTGTTTGTACTCTGCGTGTTGGATCCCTGTCCCGATCCTGACATACAGGGAGTGCAGAATTATTAGGCAAATTAGTATTTTGACCACATCATCCTCTTTATGCATGTTGTCTTACTCCAAGCTGTATAGGCTCGAAAGCCTACTACCAATTAAGCATATTAGGTGATGTGCATCTCTGTAATGAGTAGGGGTGTGGTCTAATGACATCAACACCCTATATCAGGTGTGCATAATTATTAGGCAACTTCCTTTCCTTTGGCAAAATGGGTCAAAAGAAGGACTTGACAGGCTCAGAAAAGTCAAAAATAGTGAGATATCTTGCAGAGGGATGCAGCACTCTTAAAATTGCAAAGCTTCTGAAGCGTGATCATCGAACAATCAAGCGTTTCATTCAAAATAGTCAACAGGGTCGCAAGAAGCGTGTGGAGAAACCAAGGCGCAAAATAACAGCAAGGTGGAGGTGGAGTACTGGTTTGGGCTGGTATCATCAAAGATGAGCTTGTGGGGCCTTTTCGGGTTGAGGATGGAGTCAAGCTCAACTCACAGTCCTACTGCCAGTTTCTGGAAGACACCTTCTTCAAGCAGTGGTACAGGAAGAAGTATGCATCCTTCAAGAAAAACATGATTTTCATGCAGGACAATGCTCCATCACACGCGTCCAAGTACTCCACAGCGTGGCTGGCAAGAAAGGGTATAAAAGAAGAAAATCTAATGACATGCCTCCTTGTTCACCTGATCTGAACCCCATTGAGAACCTGTGGTCCATCATCAAATGTGAGATTTACAAGGAGGGAAAACAGTACACCTCTCTGAACAGTGTCTGGGAGGCTGTGGTTGCTGCTGCACGCAATGTTGATGGTGAACAGATGGTGAACAGATCAAAACACTGACAGAATCCATGGATAAAGCAGGGATAGCTGTGTCAGAGAAAACAGCCGGCAGAACAGTAGGATGACGAACGTTATTAACAAAGAACGGACTATGACCAGAAGAGTCATGGTTAGCATTGTTCCTAGCAAACTCGGCCAGGGTAGTAATTTGGACCAATTATCCTGAGTGCTATTAACAAAACAACGAAAATAAAATTCTAGAGACTGGTTAGCCCTCTCAGCCGTGCCATTAGTTTGGGGATGGTAAGAGGAAGAAAACGGCAATTCAATGCCCAACTGTTTATTGAAAGCCCTCCAAAACCGAGACACAAACTGAGAACCTCTGTCAGATACAATATTGTGAGGAATGCCATGCATTCTGACAATTTCTCGTATGAAAATAAGAACCAGGTCTTGAGAGGAAGGCGATTTTTTGAGAGGAGCAAAATGAGTCATCTTAGAAAAGCAGTCAACCACCATAAGGATTGTGGTATAGCCATTAGAACTAGTAAGGTCCACGATTAAATCCTTGGATAAATGGGACCATGGAACACTAGGTACGGGAAGTGCAACAATCCACATGGAAGTTTATGAGGTACTTTAGAAACTGCACAAACTGAACAGGCCTGCACAGTCTTTAACATCTTTCCTGAGAGAATCCCACCGAAATGATCTCATGATCGCGTGTATAGATTTATTAATGCCTGGGTGTCCAGCAGTCACGTTGTTGTGGAACACCCTCATGACATTCTCTCTTTCACCCAATGGATACATTTATCCAGTGGTGTATTGCATGGCGCCTGAGACTGAGCCTCCATGATAGCGCCAAGCAGAGGAGATGACAAGGAAAGGACAGTGGAAGTGATGATACACTCAGGTGGAATAATAGGGGATGTCTCTTGTTCCTGTACTGATTCAGTATCAAACTGTCTAGATAAAGTGTCCGCCTTCATGTTTTTGGGACCACGTCTATAAGAAAGTTAAAGCAAGATAGGAACAAAGACCATCTAGCCTGTCTAGAAGATAGTCGTTTAGCATCCCCTATATAAGCCAAATTCTTGTGGTCAGTAATGATCGAAAGGGTCCTTGGAACCCTTTAAAAGATGTTGCCACTCTTTAAGCGCTAGTATAATGGCCAGTAATTCCCTGTTGCCAATATCATAATTATGCTCAGCAGGAGACAACTTTCTAGAGAAGTATCCACATGGATGTAAGAGGGTATCCTGACTTTCCCTCTGAAATAGAACAGCCCCTACCCCAGTTTCAGAGGCATCAACCTCCAGTATGAAGGTGAATACAATAACACTGCTTCTTTCTGAAAAGACAAAACACTCTCATAGAGTAGTATAGTATTGTCCAACACAGTCCCTGTTACCTTATATGGGGAAATTCTAACTTCTAAATGTTAACAGTCCCATTAGTATAAATAGATCATCCTTAATAGAAATACATGGACAATACATCATTATAAGAGAAGAAGAAAATAAAAAAAAGGTTAGAGATATAAAATATTATATAAAAATATTATACCATCTACATTACTCATATACTTATTGCACTAGTAAATATCCTAAATAAAATTATACATTTCAAAATCTATATTAAGACCATGGGGAGAGAGGGTTTCTAAGTCGAAGATCAACTTCATCTCTGTTATATTTAAAATCTTCAAAAAGTCCCCCCCCCCCTCCATGGTTTGGTTACTTTTTGTATACCAATGAAATTTAAACATTTTAAAATCACAATTATGGCTTTTAATAAAATGAGCAGATACAGAATGGGTGGTAACTTTATTTTGGATGTTACACAAATGTTCACTCACTCTAGTTTTAACTGGTCTAGTGGTCCTCCCAACATATTGAAGGCCACATTTACACGTCAGGAGATATATAACATTACTAGTGTTACATGTAATAAAATCCTCAATAAAATACTCCCTTTTTGTAACGCTAGATACAAATCTTTCCATTTTTTAAGAGATAATATTTGTGCTCTTACAGGCTTTACACTGTCCACAATTGTGGAAACTCTTCACTTTAGTACCAAATATATCTGTATCCACATGATTCTTAATAACAACTTTTTTTGGTTTGAATGAAACTTTTATTTACAAAAGAGGGGCACGGCTATGGGGACCAAGTTCGCACCCAGCTATGCCAATTTATTTATGTCATATTGGGAAACAATGTTTGTTTACTCTGGGCATGACTGGGTAGTGAACTTGGTCCTCTACAAGAGGTTTATTGACAATATATTTTTTATTTGGAAGGAAGATCATGCCTCT
This sequence comes from Pelobates fuscus, assembly GCF_036172605.1. Classification (NCBI taxonomy): domain Eukaryota; kingdom Metazoa; phylum Chordata; class Amphibia; order Anura; family Pelobatidae; genus Pelobates; species Pelobates fuscus. Next base: position 208,773,438 of record NC_086320.1, on the reverse strand, counting down.
CTGGACTCTTTTTAAATCTTTTTTAGATTTTAACTCCTGGGGAATAAAACTTACTTGTGATATTAGTACCCAGGAAGTTAATTTTGTAGACTTAAGGATTTTTATAGAGTCCAATCTCATAGAAACCAGCACCTTTTAAAAAAAAAGTTGATATTAATAGTTATATAGATACCAAAATTTGCCACTTTACCCCTTGACTTGTTAACGTACCGAAAGGACAATTCACACAGTTAAAAAGAAATTGCAACAAGGAAGAATTGTTTGTAGAACAATCTCAAATCCATAAGGAACAATTTTGCCAAAAAGGTTACAATTTAGAAGAAGTGGAAAACAGTTTATGGTGGTGAAAGATAAACCAAGGAAAGATCTTTTAGTATATAGTCAAAATAAAAAAAGAGGAAACCAATATACAAAATGAACAGGTGACTTTTATTTGTAATTTTAACTCTCAAAGCCATATTTAAAAAAAAAAATGTAAATAAACATTGGCATATTTTAACCACTTAACCCCTTAAGGACAGAGCTTCAGAAGCTTGTCTTTCACTTAATGACAACGGCATTTTTTGCATTTTTTGCTATTTGCGTTCAACTGCAATTTGCATTTTACTAATTTATTGCACCGACACATATTATATACCGTTTTTTAAAGGACAGAAAGGGCTTTAATTTGATGTAACACATATATATATAAATGCTTATTTATTATAAAAAAAATACAGAAATATGCAAAAAAATGAATTTTTGTGTGTTTTTTTTACAGTTTTTGCAATAATAATGTGTACATAATTAGTGCAGGTTAAGGAAAGTAATTAAAAATAAATTCATTTAGTTGTTCTGAATTACAGAATATATAATGTGTCTGGGATTTTAAGTTTTTTTTTGGTAGTTACAGGTCACAAAGCACAAGGAGTAAAATAAACTTTTTATGTGGAGCGATTTTAGAATTTGGTATGTTTGTCTTGTAAGCCTAATAGCCATAAAAGAAAACAAAATTGCCACACAAAAGTATATATTTATATAAAGTAGACACCACAGGCTATTTACCTAAGGTTGCTTTGACACTTTCTACGTAGCCATTTTACCGCCAACCTCTGCTAAATATTGGAGTAAAATTGTGTTTTTTGGGGGTTTTCGCACACAAACTTATAACAAAGAACTTCTCATGTGTATTTTGTAAAGTTGGTGTGTGCTATTCCTGCACAAAGTTTTATTATGTGTTCAGTTACTGCTGCTGAGTACAACGGTACCCCCATTGTATGTCTTTGGCACTATTTCGTGAAGCTACAGTGCCATATAGGAGACCTGTCCTTTTCAGTATTCACAGTAGAATTTTGAGAGACGGATTTAATGAGCCTATGCTTCCATTTGGGGTATTGGGGTATAGTAGTTTGACTGTTCAAAAAAACCACACAAAGGCCTACCATTTGTAAAAGTAGACACTCCAGGGTATCTCATAAGGTGCATATTGTGCCTTAACATGCCCCCATTTTTTTACTATTACATGCTAAAGTATGTGGTAAAAAATAATTTTGTGCATATTTTACATACGGATTGCATTTTTGCTGGGCATTTTGTATATTTCATGTGTGCCACTAAGTTCAAACCCCCCCAATTATGCTCAGCTAAGTCTTCTGAGTAAAAGGACACCCCCATTGTATGTCTATGGCACTATTTCGTGAAGCTACAGTGCCATACAGGAGACCTGTCCTTTTCAGTATTCACAGTAGAATTTTGAGAGACGGATTTAATGAGCCTATGCTTCCATTTGGGATATTCTAACAGTTTGACTGTTCAAAACACCCCACAAAGGCCTACCATTTGTAAAAGAAGACACTCCAGGGTATCTCACAAGGTGCATATTGTGCCTTAACATGCCCCCATTTTTTTACCATTACATGCCAAAGTATGTGGTAAAAAATAATTTTGTGCATTTTTTACATACGGATTGCATTTTTGCTGGGCATTTTGTATATTTCATGTGTGCCACTAAGTTCAAACCCCCCCAATTATGCTCAGCTAAGTCTTCTGAGTAAAAGGACACCCCCATTGTATGTCTATGGCACTATTTCGTGAAGCTACAGTGCCATACAGGAGACCTGTCCTTTTCAGTATTCACAGTAGAATTTTGAGAGACGGATTTAATGAGCCTATGCTTCCATTTGGGGTATTCTAACAGTTTGACTGTTCAAAACACCCCACAAAGGCCTACCATTTGTAAAAGAAGACACTCCAGGGTATCTCACAAGGTGCATATTGTGCCTTAACATGCCCCCATTTTTTTACCATTACATGCCAAAGTATGTGGTAAAAAATAATTTTGTGCATTTTTTACATACGGATTGCATTTTTGCTGGGCATTTTGTATATTTCATGTGTGCCACTAAGTTCAAACCCCCCCAATTATGCTCAGCTAAGTCTTCTGAGTAAAAGGACACCCCCATTGTATGTCTATGGCACTATTTCGTGAAGCTACAGTGCCATATAGGAGACCTGTCCTTTTCAGTATTCACAGTAGAATTTTGAGAGACGGATTTAATGAGCCTATGCTTCCATTTGGGGTATTGGGGTATAGTAGTTTGACTGTTCAAAAAAACCACACAAAGGCCTACCATTTGTAAAAGTAGACACTCCAGGGTATCTCATAAGGTGCATATTGTGCCTTAACATGCCCCCATTTTTTTACCATTACATGCCAAAGTATGTGGTAAAAAATAATTTTGTGCATATTTTACATACGGATTGCATTTTTGCTGGGCATTTTGTATATTTCATGTGTGCCACTAAGTTCAAACCCCCCCAATTATGCTCAGCTAAGTCTTCTGAGTAAAAGGACACCCCCATTGTATGTCTATGGCACTATTTCGTGAAGCTACAGTGCCATATAGGAGACCTGTCCTTTTCAGTATTCACAGTAGAATTTTGAGAGACGGATTTAATGAGCCTATGCTTCCATTTGGGGTATTGGGGTATAGTAGTTTGACTGTTCAAAACACCCCACAAAGGCCTACCATTTGTAAAAGAAGACACTCCAGGGTATCTCACAAGGTGCATATTGTGCCTTAACATGCCCCCATTTTTTTACCATTACATGCCAAAGTATGTGGTAAAAAATAATTTTGTGCATTTTTTACATACGGATTGCATTTTTGCTGGGCATTTTGTATATTTCATGTGTGCCACTAAGTTCAACCCCCCCAAATTATGCTCAGCTAAGTCTTCTGAGTAAAAGGACACCCCCATTGTATGTCTATGGCACTATTTTGTGAAGCTACAGTGCCATATAGGAGACCAAGCCATATCAGTTTTGACCGAACTTTGAACTTTGGCGCCGGGCCTATGTGCAATTTCCAAGCATCTTTGCAGGTTTTAAATTCAAACTACCTCACAAAGGCCTACCATTTCTTAAAGTAGACACCCCAGGGTATTTCAAAAGGCATATTTTGAACCTTAGCGTGGGATCATTTTTCCGCTAGCGTGTACCAGGTGTAGTGGTTATAAGCGTTTTTTTCTGCCTTTTTGACACACAAAGTGAGTTTGCACAGTATATTTTGCAAACCATATGTGTACTACCACTGTATAATACTTCATATTTTGCTCAGCTATGTCTGCTGAGTACAAAAATACCCCCGTATGTACCTTTGCCAGGTATATGTGGACATTGGAGGGGCACATTTGGGACACAGCCATTCCATTTTTTTTCAAATTTTGAATTTTTACGCTGTGCCCATGTCCCATTTTAGAGTATTTTACCAGGCTATATAATCCAAATACCCCATAAAGCCATACCATTTCTTAAAGAAGACATCCCAGGGTATTTCAAAAGGCATATTTTGAACCTTAGCGTGGGATAATTTTTCCGCTAGCTTGTACCAGGTGTAGTGGTAATAAGCGTTTTTTCTGCCTTTTTGACACACAAAGTGAGTTTGCACAGTATATTTTGCAAACCTTATGTGTACTACCACTGTATAATACTTCATATGTTGCTCAGCTATGTCTGCTGAGTACAAAAATACCCCCGTATGTACCTTTGCCAGGTATATGTGGACATCGGAGGGGCACATTTGGGACACAGCCATTCTATTTTTTTCAAACTTTAAATTTTTACGCTGTGCCCATGTCCCATTTTAGAGTATTTTACCAGGCTATATAAACCAAATACCCCATAAAGCCATACCATTTCTTAAAGAAGACATCCCAGGGTATTTCAAAAGGCATATTTTGAACCTTAGCGTGGGATCATTTTTCCGCTAGCTTGTACCAGGTGTAGTGGTAATGAGCGTTATTAAATGTATTTTTTTACTTTTTAAAACTTTTTTTACTTTTTAAAACTATTTTTTAAACTTTTGTTTTGATTATTCATTTTTTTAAAGTTTCCTAATCTTTCGTAAAACTTTTTTTTACAGATTTAACATTTTTCTAAGCTTTTTTTTTTTACTTTAACCCCTAACTAGCAGTAAGCAGCACTAACAGTAAATTCCCCATTTTCCCATAACTCCCACCCACCCCAGCTAGCAAAATATTTAATTATACAATATTTAAATTAGTTAATTAAATAAATTTAACCCCTGAGGGTTAAAAAATAAATAAAAATTAATCGTCAGGGGTTAAAAAAAAAATTAGAACAGTATAATACTGTGATCTGTATTTTGATCACTGTAGGCAGTGATCGACTGGCAGGGAAGGGGTTAATTTTTATTTGGACTGTGTAAAGGGTTTATTTTTTTAAATTTTTTACTTAAATGTTATTAAAACTTTTTTTTAACTTAATTTTTTAACTTTTTAAAGCTTATTTTTAAACTTTTTTTAACGTTAACCCCTAGTTAGCGTAATACTAAATCCCCCAATTCCCCACTAACTTCCACCCTCCCCAGCTAGCTAAATTTATAATTTTAAAATATTTAAATTAATTAATAAAATAAATTGAACCCCTGAGGGTTAAAAAAAAAAAGAATTAACCCTCAGGGGTTAAAAAAAAAATCAGATCTTAGTAAAATGTAATCCCTGCCAATTGATCACTGTAGTCAGTGATCAATTGGCAGGGAAGGGGTTAATTTTTTATTAAAATGGGTAAAGGGGTGGTAAAGGGGGGTGGGATTTTAATTTTACTATTTTTTTTTCCACCAGGGGGCAGGATCACTGAAGATCCGTCTCCCTGCACTTCACACAGAACCAGGAAGTGCAGGGAGGCGGAGGTGAGTATAGAGAGCACATGTGCCCGCTCAGACATGCTGTCAGAGCGGGCACATGTACTGGGGCAGCCGGATCCGGTGCTCCCGGTCTGCCTCTAATGCAGAGGCAGACCGGAGCACCATTAACCCCACGATCGCCGCGATTGCGGCGATCTGGGGTTAATTTTAACGGGTGACGGACGAGGTCCGTCACTCGTCATTAACGCATTCCCCTGAGTGACGGACCTCGTCCGTCACTCGTCGTTAAGGGGTTAAGGACCGGACTGTTTTTGCGATGTTGTACATTTGCGATCAGGCATCTTTTTACACTTTTGTGGTGTTTGTGTTTAGCTGTAATTTGCCGCTCTCTCATTTACTGTTCCCATACAAATTATATATAGTTTTTTCAGGACAAAAGGGGCTTTCTTTACATACCATTATTTATATAATCTCATGTAATTTAATTTTTAAAAAATGAAAAAATATGATGAAAAATTGAAAAAAATACATGTTTTTTTACTTTTATGTGAAAAATCTTTTACTCATCTACAAAAGCGAATGAAAAAAAATGCTAAATAGATTCAAAATTTTGTCCTGAGTTTAAAAATACCCAGTGTTTACATGCTTTTTGCTATTTTTTTGCATGTTATAGGGCTATAAGTACAAGTAGGATATTGCGGTTTCAAAACATACATTTTTAAATTGTATCAATAGTGACATTGTAGCACTATTATCTGTCATAAATCGCTGAATAACACCCCACATGTACATATTTTTTTAAAGTAGACAACCCAGGGTATTCAATATGGGGTATGTCCAGACTTTTTTAGTAGCCACTTAGTCGCAAACACTGGCCAAAGTTAGCGTTCATATTTGTTTGTGTGTGAAAAAAGTAAAAAACTAAATGGAACGCTAATTTTGGCCAGTGTTTGTGACTAAGTGGTTACTAAAAAAGACTGGACATACCCCATTTGCAATACCTTGGGTTGTCTTCTTTTGCAAATGGTATGCCATCATGGAGGTAATTCTCATTCCTGGGCTACCATACGCTCTCAAAGGCAACGTAACCAACCTGGACATTTTCAATGTAAAAATATTTGACCCATATATTTGACCCTGTAACTTTCAAAAACACTATAAAACCTGTACATGGGGGGTACTGTTATACTCAGGAGACTTTGCTGAACACAAATATTAGTGTTTCAAAACTGGAAAATGTATCACAACAATTATATCATCAGTAAAAGTGCTGTTTGTGTGTGAAAAATGCAAAAAAGTCACTTTCACTGACAATATCATCTCTGTGATATGTTTTACTGTTTTGAATCACTAATATTTGTGTTCAGCAAAGTCTCCCGAGTAAAACAGTACCCCCCATGTACAGGTTTTAGGGTGTCGTAGAATGTTACAGGGTAAAATACAGTGATAGCAAATTAAATTCTCTGGACTTTCGGCCTCGGTTGGCAGGCAGGTCCCTTAAATTGCAATCAATAAAATAACTTAATTATGTAAAAATATTACATAAATACGCACGTAGAATTTAAATATATATGCATATTTATATATTTGAAGTCTACGTGTATATTTATATCATTATTTATGTCATTTTGTATATGGACATATGAATAGTTCGTATTCTTTTTATTTATTTATATATACATAGATATATATACAATTTCATTCTAAGTGTATTTTGATATAAATATTATACAGTTAGAATAAAATTTCGTATAGTATATAATTTTTTTAAATTTTTATTATTATTTTTACATGTTTAATTTAATTTAAATTACTTATTATTTGTATTTTATAATAATATATATATACAATATATATAGTTATTATATATATTATATATATACGTGTGTAATTTAATTATAAGTTTATTTTTATATTAATATATGTACATATTAATATAAAAATACACTTAGCATGACATTATATATATGATATATAGACATATATTATATAGGTATAATATATGTCTATATATCATCTATATATATATATATACACATATATAATAATAATTTTTTTTATTCAATTTAACTTTAAATTTTTTTTATGATTTTACAGCAGCAGGGAGACTGCCTGTCAGCACAGACAGTCCCCCTGCAGGCAGACACTAGGACACCTATTGTGACCATGTGGTCGCCCTGTTGGGTGATCACATGGCCACAGGGGTCCTAATCCGCCATGGGGAGACTGTCTGGGCTGCAGGCAGTCTCCCCACATGGGAGCACCGCCGATCGCCGCCGGGGGAACGACGGCGATCGGGTAAGTACATCTTAAATTTAGGATGGTTCAGGACCGTCGTCGGTCGGCAATGGAAAAATGCCGATGACGGTCCTGAACCGTCCAGCGTCCTTAAGGGGTTAAGACAAAATGAAGATATAAATACGTATATAGGAGAAAGTAAGTAGTTTACAGAGGAGCAAAACATTTTAAAAATATTTTAACTAAAAGCTGTATCCCAAAGAACAGAAAGGTAGATACAGATATATTTGGTACTAAATTGAAGGGTTTCCACAATTATGGACAGTGTAAAGCCTGTAAGAGCACAAATATTATCTCTAAAAAAAGGGAAAGATTTTTATCGAGCGTTACAAAAAGCGATACCAGAATACAGGGAAGTCAAAAAGAAGCCAAAGTCAATAACCAGAAATAAACGCTCAGGAACACAATCTCAGACAACCACAAAGGGAAACCACAGCAGGGCAATGAGAAGAAAGGCAAAAGGAGTTTAAATAAGCCTCTCTCAGATCCGATTGGCCGTACGCGACCTTTGACCCCAGAAGGTGCGTGTGCGTCCTTTACGTGATGTCACGCGCACGGCGACGTCGTCAATGCCGTGGGCAGACGTGGGGTTACAAATTAGTGTGGCCAGCGTCCACCAACATGCTGTGGGAGTCAGACATATTGACACATGGCCAGTGAATGGCACTACTTCATTTGTTAGCAAGGCAATTACTGCAGATGCCGCAAGGTGAGGATGAATATGTTAATATCCTGAGGTTTGAACAGATACCCTGTAGGGTAGTCTGTCTTGAACAAAACGGCTCATGACTGGATAATGCATATACTGATCAACAGATGTGTCAGGACATGTATAAAAGGTATACAACGGGATTCTACATTTGTATGTGCACAGATAAGGTTTGCAATTTATCAATGTATCTAAATTATTAGTAATTAGTGGTAACATTTATTGACTTTTTATTACCGTATAGCATAATTATAAAAATAGTTTCCATCTGTTTTTCATACATGATTTTAGTCCTGACCCGATTTAAACATGTATGGATATCTAGAATCAAATAAAATTGACAAAAATGTTGCAGTCTCCAGATCACCCACTGCTGAAATTAAGTGTAATTTCCCTGTAAGGCACAGTTAAAGTGTTCTAATTACAAGCATTGAGCTCCTTAAGGTTTAATTTTCTCTGAACTAAAATTTATGTTACAAATGAAGATACCATAAGGGACTAGAGCATAAAGCACAGCTTTCCTTAATTCTCGTATCCTCAAAAATTATTTTGCTCTTTGGAAAATAATATGCGCCATTAGCTTTTATGCTGTGTTCTGTGTTGAGTGGTAGGTTGCTGTAGCCTATTAATTTTCCTTGTGAATATTGTTGAATTATTGAATGGTGACTTGTATTACAAAAGACATTATAAAATAGGCCAATTTAAATGTTGGTAGTCGCAGTTTTCCTGCATTAAGTTAATTTCAACTCTCTTCCAATTTGTCACGCTATGCAATTAGTAGTAGTTACATTTTGCAACAAAGATGCTTTCAAAATTGTAAAATTCACAGCAATAACATTTGCCATTTTATATTTTGCAGTGAACACGTTGTTAATTTTACAGATTGTACAATGTATTTGATGTTTGTGTTTTCTTTTGAGTTTGTGAGCATTGTAATGCTTTTGATTCTAAATAATAAAATGCTGTATAGAGTCCAATTGTTCTGCTAAAACATTTTTGTTCTTTTCCATTTAATACAGTGAATAGCGAGATAGGTAGAGAGGATGGATTGGGCAATTCAGACTTAATAGGGAACAAACATGCCAACACCTCTTTTATCAATTGTAGGGCTGTTCAAAATGTATGTGAATGCCTTTGCATGATTGTATCTCCAACTCTGTAATTCTTCTACTGAGTTAAAGGAACACTAATTACCATAACCACTACAGCATGCCATAGTTTCACCTGTTCATTTGCTTCTCACAGGACTTGCACACAAACCTCTAGCCCCTGCATGAGCAGTAATAGATATCTCACAAGAATAAACTCAAACGTATATCCCTCATGACCTTCCGCCAGTAGGAGGAGTTAAATATATTTTTGGCGGCCTCCCCGCTGATAATATTAAACAATATTATAATTAACGACAAATAGAAAGGCCGGTCCCACATGAGGGAAGCCAAACTTAAAAGTGTCTGCTCTCCTGAAATTCTAGTCTGTAATTACTGACAGCAAGGGTAGATGTGAATTTTAGTTTTGGATATATAACAATTCTAGTCTCTCAAATATGGGAATCACCAGATGCAATTTATGTTTTATTGTTACATTTGGGAAACTTTGACTTTGAGATACTTTTGAAGCATACAACATCAAGAACACACTTTTGATTCAAATAGCCCCATAGTAGAAAACTAAAGATACACTGCATGTATTTGTGATTAAGTTTGAGTTATTCATCAAGGTGCTCTGTTCTAAAAGTGGTGCAAAAAAAATACATCGTGAGGAATCACTAATGGAATGTTCCTGCTGGTTCCACAGGTTTTATTGATGACTGCCTGACTTTTAGTACTTTAGACCAAATTGAAGAACATAACACTTTGATAAAAAAAAAAAACAATGGGTAAACACATCATGCTAAATAATTCCTCATAAGTATATAATCACTGAAAGATTAACACATGAAAAGAACTGTATAGTGTTTCAATACATTTAATATATGTTAGGACAGTTTAAACATATATTGCACATAAACCGGATATTGTGTCACAAAAATACTAAATACATACATGTATGATAACAGTAATTTATCATCATACTGAAAATAGAGCATAAATTGCCCATTCCCCGCAACTAATCCACTTGAAACCCTTCTGTTATTGAAATGATTAATCCATCCTACCTGTTTGCTCTTGGTAAATTAATAGTTTCAAGACCATCGTGAAGCTGTAATGTGTTTGTTTTGTAACCTAGAATTAGGTTACAATTTATATTTTTCAGTATTTTAGAATAAATTATTAATATAAGCGTAACATAATGTTTACCTCTACAAAGAAGAAAGAAAAGTCTAGATTATACAGGAGTAATATTGTAAGCAAAATATACTCCCAACGATTCAGTAGGTAGATAAAAAGAAAGTTAATTGAACAGTAAAATTAATGGTCTGTTGCTAAGGACGCTTACTGAATGCAATATTACAGATCCCTGCCTACAGCTGAATGGCTTTTTTCAGGAGCAAGCTTTAAATTGATATTAATGGGAAACAAATACAATTTGTCTGTAGATTTAATGTAATCAAAATGATATATATGCACGCCTGCAAAATGTAAAAACGTTTCTGCTGCCTACATTTCATGATGATAAGCAGGCTTACAGATATAATACCTCAGCTTCTGGTTCTATACTGTATGACTTGTACTGAAATAGGGCAACAATATTACTGATGTAATCGATGTTCCTTGTAAAGAATAGGAAAAAAGCTAAGAACAAAAGAAAAGAGTCCATAGAATTGAATACGGCTGTCCACTCAACCCAGTGGTTTAAGCCCTTCAAAAATGAGAAAATCAAGATTTAAAGAAAAAAAAAAGTGGATAGGTACAGGGAAATATTTAAAAAAAAACACACTATAATGGTATAATTCTTTTAACTTTTTTTTTTCTTTTTTCCTAAGGCACCTCTAAAGTTTTCTAATTTGAAACAAATATTCAGTATTACAGGGCTCATTCTTATTAACTTACACAAACAGTAAGATCTATGTTTGTATGCAACTATATCTGCTGTTTATGTTGTGCAGCTCTCTGTTATATTGAAAACAAACAAGACATCAAACAATCCTTTCGAAAGTAGGGAACACAGCGTAAAGTGTTTTTTTGCATGATGACAGTTGTGAAACAAGCAAAACAAATCAGCATGATTTAGTTCTGATGTATTCCTACACCTAAATTGTCTATAGTCTCCCCTTATCCTCAATCATTCTTTTATCCGTTATTGCTGCCTATAGCAAGAAGGAACAAAATGGAGGAATTAGGTAATGGTGACCAAAAACAGGGAAGGATAGTAATAACTGGTGGATGGTGTCAGCAAAGGAAAGAAAAGAAATAAAGAGAAAACTGTTCAAAAAGAGAGACTGAATCGAAGTGAAAAAGGAAAAAAAAAGTTTTTACCTATATTGAATTTAAAATAACATGCTTGTATTAAAGTAACTGCAGTGGGATATGACTCATATTTTACTTTGTATTTTTAAGTGAAAGTCACTCTAACACTCTGCCTCTAGAGCAGATGTTTTTGTTTTATATAAATTATGCTTCTTATAATTGACAAGGATAAATTGACACTGACAAAGCTTGTTTGTGCCATCCATAACAGGAGCCAGTTTAGCTTAACAACAGCTTTTGGCATAGACACTGGTGTCAACAGATTTGGCGGGTAGGGATTGATGCTCTCTACTCGGCCACAAATACTCATTATACTGTAACAGGCCAGTATTATAGAGGAGTATGAATAGCTCCTTCAATTTAAAAGAATTCTCTTTTACTTTTTTACATTTTTTTTCTGCTGCTTTTGTTCCAAAACTCCCCATCCTTTTCACACCAATGTAATTAATACCATTCTTCTCCACTTCTCCCTTCAAAGAGCTTTCTCAAATTATCCTTGTCACCTTTCTCTTTGTTGTGAAAATGAACATCAACAATACATCCAAAATGAAGCATCTCTGTGGATTTGCAGAGATACAAGTCAATTTATTCTGCAGCTGATTTCATTACCACACTTTGAGGCCGTTTAATACGATGAGTCAAATTTAAGGTTAATTCACACATATGTGGTCCCAATTTAGCTTTCTCTAAATGCATATTATTGAAGTGTGAACAAAGTATTTAGCTTGCTCGTTTTTATAAATAAGTCTTCACAGAAAAAATAATGGATTTGCTTTATTAACTATAATGATTTCAAAAAGATCATGTTATATCTTGGTGTCGCAGCAGAATGGGCACATTGGCTGTCTGCTTAAAATGTATTTATGAGCTGGTCAAAGGGGCAGCCAATAAAGTTCAAATGTCAATACATGTATATCAGGGATTAGACATGCAGCGGATTTCTATTCAGAAATTGCAACTCTATCTCTAATATCCTTACAAGCATGTAAGATGGCTGTGCTGTTACTTCACTAGAGTAATTCTTTGATACCGAGCAGCTTCTGTGTAGAGACACTAAGCTGTTAAAATTGCACAAGACAAACAGCAAAACTGGAGAGCTCACTCATTTTATACAACCGGATTCCATTTTGTTAGCCATGCTATGATTTCCAGCTTTGTAAAGCTTGTAACATAGAGCTTTGCTTGAGTCACAAAAGTGCTTGTCTAGTCATGTGTGATTCACCAAAAGATACATGCAAAAGATATGTATAAACCAAGTGTATGTATGTATGTGTATATAGATAGTTAATACAATGCTAAACAAAAATCTGCACACCAGTCAAGCCATAAGACTTGCTTTTCCCACAGAAATCCCAAATCTGCAGTGATGTTACAACCGCAAAGGATTCTGGGTGGGCATATGCAAATTAGTTTAACAAATAATCACATTTTTGCCTCATTCCATTTTAAACATGGATTCCTTTTAATCCTTTGCGGTTGTAACATCACTGCAGATTTGGGATTTCTGTGGGAAAAGCAAGTCGTATGGCTTGACTGGTGAGCAGATTTTTGTTTAGCATTGTATTAACTATCCACATACTTCAGGTGGAAGGGGTTTTCGATCACAATTTTTCCCCACCATAACCTATGTGTATATATATATATATATATATATATATATATATATATATATATATATATATATATATATATATATATATATATATATACAATAAACAATACACAAGATCCAGCGCACTCTCCTATCTACTAAACAGCAACTTCAATGTTGACAGATTTTATTAGTTTTTAAAAGTTTTTTTAAAAACACCTAATCTAGGCAAAAAATTTACGTTGTGGCAGGCTTATGCAATGTTTGATCATGTAATGTAACTAAATCCCCATTTTTTTTTGTCTAGATTAGGTGTTTTTAAAAAAACTTTTAAAAACTAATAAAATCTGTCAACATTGAAGTTGCTGTTTAGTAGATAGGAGAGTGCGCTGGATCTTGTGCATTGTTTATTGTATAAAATGGCCCCCAGCAGCACCCCATTTAAGCATGTTCAGGTGAGTGCAACCATCCCCCATGTTTCATATATATATATATATATATATATATATATTTGTGTACGGGATTATGGAAGGGGCGCACATTAAAAACTGTGTGTAATTTTAATATATGAGAGTCGGTTGAGGTGTGCCGAAACCGACGTGAGGTTAGGCCTGCAAAAGAGGGCCCACCCAGGTATAAAGATATATGAAAAGGGTGTGGTGGGAGGGAATTTCCGAAATCGTCGCAGACAGGTGAGTGGGGGGAACGCAGGGTTTAAATAGGCATTAAATCCCTCCCACAATTTCAGGCATAACGCCTTCTATTTGTGTACGGGATTATGGAAGGGGCGCACATTAAAAACTGTGTGTAATTTTAATATATGAGAGTCGGTTGAGGTGTGCCGAAACCGACGTGAGGTTAGGCCTGCAAAAGAGGGCCAAAAAATGTGTGACATTTATTAGACATAACAGATCACTTAGACATATTATAGAAAGCGAGCCTGATTTCTTTCTGGATTTGGAATGAACCGGTTGTATGCCGAGGACTACCAGCGACCCATCTTCTCTATAAGATGAGTTGGAACTGGATGACTTGAGGCTGCTGAGGCGGCCCTAACACGGAATGAATGTACCGAGAAGGAACTTTGGATTGAGGCCAAGACTAACAAACAAGGAGCGAATGTATAGCATGAACTGTTTGAGAGATGTGCAAAAATTGTACGTGCAACCATTATAATCGGAACGCATTTAGCATCTTGAAACCACGCACAATACTTACACATATCGAAAGCCGTAGAGTATGTTTGCTTAGTATTAGTGGACAAATCTTACCTGCGTAGACTAACTACAGGCATAATTGATACCTTTTTTGACCTGCAGAGGAAATCTGGACTGCGTGTTCTTTTATCTCAACCGTTACGTTTAAGCAAGGTCCGACATCAGGACTTCGGAAGTGGCTAAAGCGGAGGAAACTGCAGGGGAACTTGAGATGTCAGGGTTAGTGTTTATTAAAGATAATACGATACCTGGAGCTATTTCTTGTAGCGTGCTGTGAGGAGGAAGGAAATGTAATAGGTTTAAATTATGCAAAACTCAGAAGCTCATTGAGCTTTCTCGTGTAGTTGAGCTGCTAGCTAATGGGAACCAATAGGTGAAGATAAGGACTATCCCGTAAGAGTTGAGGCCGTGCCAGTAGCCCTGTGTTTGAGAGAAGCCCTACCTACGATTTAGGCCATGTGGACTTGTACCATCTAAGCGTGGCAGGGTATAACCTCTTGAGGAAAAGTAATTAACCTGACCGAACACGTGCGATTACCTGCATTCAACCATAGCGAAAAAGGACTATAACAGGCGTCTAAAGAAACTGCCGTGACGTGAAACGAAGCATAGAATGCAAAAACCGTGACCCACCGTAGGGAAGTGTTTGCACGAGAGAGGAACCTGAAGAGGAGCTTTGACAAAATTTGAAGACGATATGTGTTCGTATAGCAAGTACCCTATAGCGGTTATTTGGTAGGCATGAGAACGTAGAGGATTGAACTACGGAATGCATGAGGTGATACGCCTTGAATCTGAACATCCAGCATGACCGAAAGTAACTCCCGATGAGCTACTTAAGCTTACATAAAGAGAAGCGTGAACGACAACAAATGCGTGACGAATGAATTGACAGCGCATGGAGGACCCCGTGAATGTCGGGCGTGCAGACAAGTCCCTAATTAGCAGATAAGGATTCGAATGATATTAGTTTGGCCAAAAATGGAGGCGGAGTGATGCCTCGGTGTACGATATGAAACAGGTGGGAATTCCGTTCACCTGGTCCGATCAGATCGCTAAAGCTTGTCCTGCATAGCTCGTATAAGCGACGCCGACGTGAAAACTGAGTAATAGTATGAGTCGATAAACGGTAATTGAGAACACAGCGTACCAAAGTGCCGCCAAAACGTTGTGAACAAATAAACGGTATATCCGTGAAACATGAGTCCAGAAGCAGTCACTGAACGTCACGTCAGCGCCTGGAGGACCCGACGATGGTCCGATACGAGGCCAAATCTGTGCGACGTGCACTGCGGAGGGCAACGTGAGACCCAACACACCAATTTGACGGAATAGAAGCAAGAGATGCCCGAAACACGGTGTTGGAGGAACCGCTGGTCTTGGAGTCTCCAAGCTTGGACTGGGCACGTAGTGTACGTGGTACCTAAGGATCTCCAGCGAGCGACAGGTTGGGGCAACATATATATGTATATATAAATATATACAACCATATATACACAGGTATCCTCGAACAGCTTAGCACTAAGCGTCTAGCAGACCCATTGCCCGTAAGAGATAACGTATAGAAAGCACCGGAGTAGCCGAGTAAGATAGGACTGAAATACCGTTTTGCATCAATGTAGGAGTACGTAACGCACAATCGAACCTAAGGCGGGAAATAAAGCGCTAGGATACCTGAAGCGGTTAAGGGATCTAAAACATGGTGACTATGCTTGACGGGTCTGGGGTGTACCACCCCCCCCCCCAGCTTGCTAGGAGCGCGAGCGTGAGTGCGTGCGTGCTGGCTGACTAGCTAGTGCCGCGATGCGGCGAAACGATTACACTAGGTTGGTGACAGGTGAGGCCCTGCTAGTTGCCAAGCGGCTTGAGAGGCTCTATCTATGCGTTGGGGCGAGGGGGTAGCGTGGCCACTGAATGAGGTGGCGGGGTGTTGGCCTCTCGGTGACAGTTAACATAAGATAGAATGGGAGTGACGGATGAGGCCCTCTCTATGCCACAATGCGAGGCGACTAACTATGATTTGGCCCGAGGGGCATAGTACCTCCGAGTATGAGGATGGGTGTTGGCCTCGCGGGACCACTAACCTATGGCGAAGAAGCCGGGGAGAATAACAACTAGTGGACACCTAGGAACCTAACAGCCAGCAGTTGCTAACTAAGAGGGAAGGTCGGGTAGAGAGAGAGGATACGCCACAGAGCGAAACGTGGGTAGCAATGAGTTAGGATCGTACGTTCTGAGCGAAACTGGTGTGCCCAGTGAGTCTGTGGGGTCCTGATGGTCGGGACGTATGACCCGGAATGCGTGTATGATCGTATGTACGGCCCTCGGGGCTCGTGGTGCCAGACCGTGGCCTTGATTCGAAAAGCAATACGAATAAACGTGGATATGTTTTGTTTTCATAGATACATATGCGGATCTAGTTCGTAATATCGTTAAAAGCGTATTTGCCCTAGCCGAGGCTCGCTCACCAGAACTGCAATATGAAAGTAGACGCATTTGTCCAGTAACGTATGTGCTTGTCTGCGTAGGAGTACGCCGGGTATTACACGTAACGCAAATCGCCGCACTGACTGAGGACGAATTAGGGCTGGTACAGACAATGCTTCGTTTGCTGTGTACATACAGCGCTTCAAAGACCCTCACAACGATGAGCAGGTTAAAGAAAGTCAGAAAAGCCAATTATCCAAAAATTCAGCCACAACCAAGCGAGCAGGCAAATATCTGTAACCGTCAATGTGTGTCACTGCATATCTGTATATCAGTGGTTATGTTTGCGTATGTGTGCGTACGTGAACGTCAGGGATAATATATTAATACAATTACATAATTATTAAATTAGCAAAAAATTTTTTTTTTTTTTTTTGGAAAACTTGTGAAAATTCACTTATGAGGGTGTCATACTATAGTCCTCCCAAAGCACAGTGGGGTACCACGACCCGCATTGACAGAGGCTAAAAAATGCGTGATATAGATAGTACGGTAAAACAAAGCAAAAACTAAACTAAACTAATCACTACGAAAACAAGACAAGAAGGACGGGGCCACCCTCAAAACAGGGTGGCCAGGCTTGCAGAGTATCCCCCCGACTCACCATGCACTTAGCGCTGCTGTAGCTCTGTGCGCGGTAATAGTGCGTGGCAGCAGATTACAAAATGCATGACAGGTCTGTGCGATTTACTTCTGCTGTGGCAGTACAAAGTATTAAACGACTTTTAAACCAGATACAGTTGCACCGTGGAACGGACCGGTAGCATCGTTACTCTGGCTGAACATGTCTCCCCGGCAGAAAGTATCTACAGGCTACGAATTACTTCTGAAATGAAACAGATCCAGTTGCGCAGACAGCCTCTTTTAAAAGGAAACTCACATACAGGATGTGAACTGCTGATAGTTCTAAGCGAAAGCAGGTGCTAATCTGGGGCAAAGTGCTAAGTAAGGTGCAATCACCGTGGAAAACAGGATGTCTCACCATTTAACGCCCTGCATGCAAGCACCCGGTTTTCCTTGATAAATATGTCCCAAAACTATAAACCATGTTAAAATGACAACAGACTCCCAAAATGTGAGAAAGCAGCAAAAAAAACAATTAAATTCACAAATCTCTCACCCTTCAATTTACGCTGGCTTTCAGCCTTAGAGAAGCAAAGTTTGTGGGTCCCAGTCAGTCAATATATATACACATGTGGTGCTGGGTTGATTGAAAGGGGGGTAGTCACAAAACTGGGAATTGGGGATAATTGACTAATTCTCAATTCGGTAAATGAAGCCTAAAAGCAGGCCGACTGCGCTGGAAATCCTAAAAACGAGGTAACGGGATGGAATAAGGGTGCACTGATTCATAGTAATAACTGCGTCTTTCGTTGTGGGCCTTAACGCTCTAAGGGTTTATCAAACAGAAGAAAGATTTTGAAATGGCTCTGAACAGACCCAATTAATGTAGTTACAAATTAGCCATCAACATCATGCAAAAAGAAACGGGTGATAAATTTCAATAACGCTCCGGTCATAACATTACATTTATATTTAAAAATGTATTAATGTAACGTTTAGATAAGAACATATACGTTATATATGTGCAAACCGTAACATGGGCAGTACAAGGCAAACTCCTCCCGGTAACCACAACAGCTCTCTCAACAGACCGACAAAGACCACAAAAAGGGGGTACAAGTGTATTCGTGTACGCCGAACAGCAAATTGAGACGAACTGGCTGAACAGAGAATTGCATACCGTTGAAGGAAATATGCGCACGGAAAGCGATTTAGAATGAAGAGTACTCGCAAGGACTTACGGTTTGGATGAACCGACGAATGGTTTCCAGGCGTATGGAAAATACTCACGAAAAAACCGGCGGGCTGTGCACGAGCGTCGCGGCAGATTGACGTCAGAGGTCTGTGAAAACGGAAATGAAAGCGAATTTCCGAAATCGTCGCAGACAGGTGAGTGGGGGGAACGCAGGGTTTAAATAGGCATTAAATCCCTCCCACAATTTCAGGCATAACGCCTTCTATATATATATATATATACTACATTGCTGTTTTAGCTCATTACTAGTATACAGATTTTGCTTTTGGTGTGGATTACTATAATATTACTGCATGGCAGGAAAGTGTCCCCACTGGTTCCTTTATGGACACAGTGATATTCTTTTTTTTTTTTGCAGTGCATACTAGTGATACAGACATGCTTGAGGTGCCCCAACCACAATTCCATCACGCTTTACATGCGGGGTAAATGAGTAATAAGCACCATTTTATAGTATAAACAGGCGTATGTAGTTATGGCATTAGAACGTTAACATTAACATTAAGCAGGAGGTAAACAGGCTATTCAAACTGATATCAGATAGAGATTTAATACCATGCACAAGACTATGCTAAGTAAGTTTATCCTGGCTAGATAGTGGAGGGAGGTAAGTGTATATTGTATCCAGTATCCCGTGAGGAGCTATGTAGTGCAGAATAAGAGAGTGCAGGATATCTGGCCTAGTGTGCTGGCAAAGCAGGGTAATATACATATTGTGTTATGATTCTATACAGGTTGTGAAGATCTGTCATCGTCTCCGGTGCCATCTGTAGTAAAGCTTGGTAAGAGAGTATGGTGACGGCGGTCAAGGGCTGTGGGGAACAAATCTAGCCCCTCTGGTTATTACTCCAGACAGTCATCCGATGCCCCTACGGGGGTCAGTGATCACTTGGGGCTCAGTCCACATTGGGAAGCAGTGTAGTGTTGTGGAGGCGGGTTGCCCCTCCAACCCTGGGGTTGCGGAAGGGCTGGTGCTCTCATACCATGAACCTGAAGTCCTGTGTGGTCCAGGGTCTTCCCGTAAGGGGAAGCTGGGGGCGCTGTTTGTTGTCAGTTTGGGGCTCCCTTTATTTTTCTTAGCCCCCTGCATGTGTGGCTGGTATTTGTGGGCCTGTGTGTGGCAGCATAGGCCTGCACCCCGGTGCTTCCGTGGGTGCCTTGCTCTCCTCTTCATGCATAGGTGGCATGGAGGGGGTCGCACCCCATTTAGCTCTTGTCCCAGGTGGGCTATCAGTGTAACAGTTTGAGGTTTCGCTGGTTGCTTTGCGCGGTTCGTGCCCTGCTGGCTGCAACTCCATCTTGCTCCGTTCAGGGTATAAAGCTCCGGCTGCCTGTCATGCCATGCGTGCTTCAGCCCCAATGATGACCTGTGCTGGTGTTAGAGGCTGGTGCCTATTCTCTAGACATTCCCAAAACTGCCTGCATATGGCTTCAAATCTTGCTTGAAAGGCTGCTGCCCAGTCGCTGACGCTTTGTGCAGGTAGAGGTGCCGTCGGCCATCTTGGACAGGCCTTGTGTCTCCCGCTTGTCCACTATGCGCCCTGGAGTGGCTAGTAGATGGGAACTATCTATCTGGGAGTGGGCCGGCATGACCCCCGATGGTCCAGAGGGGGAGTGAACGAGGGCCCTGGCGTAGAAGCTCAGTCTGTCGTGGTGGCGGAAGATCGTCCGTCTCCTCCGCGCCCGCCATGTTAGTAGGCCTCACCCTCTTGTCGGGTAAGTATTGCTCAGAACGTCTCTCGGGTAGAATCAACTTGTGAAGTAACTTGTGCAGGTCACCTCTCTTGTCCATAAATTGCCGCTTGGCAAAGTTTGCATTAATCGCTGCATACAGTAGGGGTCGTTGAGGTTTGCTTCCTCTCGTCTCTGCGGTCAGGCCCCACCCCCTCAGTGATATGCTTTTGCATCCATAAATTAGCTTCTGGCTTTGTTTTACATATACATATATATATATTTTTTTTTTAATACCTTTTTGTTATTCTGGAAAATGAATCTGACATCTCATTATGGCACAATGTATGCAAAGCATCTTAGTTTTTAATGATACACTATGTATTTATTTATTTAGTTTAGTTTGTAAACATGAACATATTAAAGTGCTCTAAAAAAATATCTTAAATAATGGGTCCCTCAACTGTCCAAATACAAAATTAAAAGTAAAAATCACTGTCTAGTGGATATACCCCCAATGAAAACATGCATGCATTTAATTGTGCATTTTATTATTGGTTGTGTATCTATAAACAGCTTGCAAAACATGCAGTTCTCTAGCCTTAGCAAGCCTTCCCCTTCTAACTCCACCCAGACGTTCTGTGGCTGTCCAATCACAGACTTTCAATGCAGCTCAATGAAAATTCTTCACAAAGTGGTTGATCTGGGCAATTGCTGCCTATAGAGTTTAGCTCCACAACCAATAATGAAACCAATAATGAAAGTGAAGTTATTGTGTGGAACACTAGAGAAGGAAATACTTCCTGAGTTTTCAAGGATGATCTTGAAGCCATACTTGTCCTTAGGTGAGGAGGAGTTATGCTTTCATGTTGATTAAATATTTATTGTTTAAGTGGTAGAGATGTCCCGAATAGTTCGCTGGCGAATAGTTCCCGGGCGAACATAGCTTGTTCGCGTTCGCCACGGCAGGCGAACATATGCGATGTTCGGTCCGCCCCCTATTCGTCATCATTGAGTAAACTTTGACCCTGTACCTCACAGTCAGCAGACACATTCCAGCCAATCAGCAGCAGGCCCTCCCTCCCAGACCCTGCCACCTCCTGGACAGCATCCATGTTAGATTCATTCGGAAGCTTTCCATCACTATTGTGGCCAGAAAGAGTCCATGTGGGTTTAAAATTCACCTGCCTATTGAAGTCTATGGCGGTTCGCCCGGTTCGCCCGTTCGCGAACATTTGCGGAAATTCGCGAACGGAAAATTTTATGTTCGTGACATCTCTATTAAGTGGGAATTGAGACGTTAAGATTAACATGTTACTTATCTGAGGGTTTATTCAGTAAGTTGCTGTGTGCTGGTTATATTAATTGGTTGAGCATTGGATGGTAAAGTTTTGTCATTATGCCAAGCAGTAACTGGCGTTGCTTGTATAACAAAACGTCATGGCGCTTTTGGAATTAATTATCCAGCAAGAATTCATTCTTCAGCTTAGTCCTACATTGCTGTTTTAGATCATTACTAGTATACAGATTTGGCTTTTGTTGTGGATTACTACAATTTTACTGCATGGCAGGAAAGTGTCCCCAGTGGTTGCTTTATGGACACAGTGATATGCTTTTGCATCCATAAATTAGCTTCTGGCTTTGTTTTAACATTTTGCACTCATTAAGGAGTTGCAGAATGCTACTATCAATGGTTATATGGCATCTACACTGATTATATTTTCTGATTAGTGTTATTTTCAGTGCACTGCTCAAAAAAATAAAGGGAACACAAAAATAACACATCCTAGATCCGAATGAATTAAAAATTATTCTGAAATACTTTGTTCTTTACATAGTTGAATGTGCTGACAACAAATCACACAAATTTTTCAACCCATGGAGGTCTGGATTTGGAGTCACACTCAAAATTAAAGTGGAAAAACACACTACAGGCTGATCCAACTTTGATGTAATGTCTTTAAAACAAGTCAAAATGAGGCTCAGTAGTGTGTTTGACCTCCCTACAATGCATGTGCATGCTCCTGTGCTGACACACTCCAGCCACATGAGGTTTAGCATTGTGTTGCATTAGGAGGAACCCAAGGCCAACCGCACCATCATATGGTCCCACAAGGGGTCTGAGGATCTCATCTCGGTACCTAATGGCAGTCAGGCTACCTCTGGCGAGCACATGGAGGGCTGTGCGGCCCCCAAAGAAATGCCACCCCACACCATTACTAACCCACTGCCAAACTGATCATGCTGGAGGATGTTGCAGGCAGCAGAACATTCTCCACAGCGTCTCCAGACTCTGTCACGTCTCTCACATGTGCTCAGTGTGAACCTGCTTTCATCTGTGAAGAGCACAGGGCGCCAGTGGCGAATTTGCCAATCTTGGTGTTCTCTGGCAAATGTCAAACGTCATGCACAGTGTTGGGCTGTAAGCATGGATGTGGATGTGGATGTCGGGCCCTCATACCGCCCTCACACCACCCTCCTGGAGTCTGTTTCTGACCATCTGAGCAGACACATGCACATTTGTGGCCTGCTGAAGGTCATTTTGCAGGGCTCTGGCAGTGCTCCCCCTGTTCCTCCTTGCACAAAGGCGGAGGTAGCGGTCTTGCTGCTCGGTTGTTGCCCTCCTACGGCCTCCTCCACGTCTCCTAATGTACTGGCCTGTCTCCTGGAAGCGCCTCCATACTCTGGACACTACCCTGACAGACACAGCAAACCTTCTTGCCACAGCTCGCATTGATGTGCCATCCTGGATGAGCTGCACTACCTGAGCCACTTGTGTGGGTTGTAGACTCCGTCTCATGCTACTACTAGAGTGAAAGCACAGCCAGCATTCAAAAGTGACCAAAACATCAGCCAGGAAGCATAGGAACTGAGAAGTGGTCTGTGGTGACCACCTGCAGAACCACTCCTTTATTGGGGGTGTCTTGCTAATTGCCTATAATTTCCACCTGTTGTCTATCCCATTTGCACAACAGCATGTGAAATTGATTGTCACTCAGTGTTACTTCCTAAGTGGACAGTTTGATTTCACAGAAGTATGATTGACTTGGAGTTACATTGTGTTGTTTAACCCCTTAAGGACCAAACTTCTGGAATAAAAGGGAATCATGACGTGTCAGACATGTCATGTGTCCTTAAGGGGTTAAGTGTTCCCTTTATTTTTTGGAGCAGTGTATTATATATCTGAAACGTATCAGTATTTCGATTTAAATGTATAATCTATAGTTTGTATTGACATATAAGGCAATGTATCACAGACAAAGTATCAAGAGATATAACAACATACATACGTCAGTGGTTATGAGGAGAGTACACCATGAGTACAGCTGTGAACCATGTTTAAACTTTTTACATTTCCATTTTAACCAAAGAAGAGAAAGAAGAGAGGATAAGAGGAATGTTTTCCAGTGCTTAGCTACATTGGTACTAGCTGTAAGGATTTTCAGGAGAAGGCGTTTTATGGGTCACATATTCAGAAATTAGCTTTCTGGTTGCATTCAAAGGGGAAGTTGTGTAACCTCCTGGATCAGAATACCTCTGTATATTTTATCGCGGTGGATGTTTTCGCTTGTGAACTTATTCAAATGTAAAAAGATGATTCCCCTTTAACCCCTTAAGGACCAAACTTCTGGAATAAAAGGGAATCGTGACATGTCACACATGTCATGTGTCCTTAAGGGGTTAAACTATTTTCGAGAATTGCACCCTTCATGATTTTGCTGTCTGTCTAGTAGGTTTAAAAGGGAATTTTAATTTAAGCTGGGTTCCAATGTGTAAGCATTTTAACTGGGTCTTAACAAGGACATGCTCATTAGTTGGTCTTGCTAACACATGATCTGTGTGTCTTTTTGTCACTTTTGTCGCAATTGTTTTGTTAGCACAATTCTTAACTCCCAACTGTTCAAAACTTTGATTTGAGTGTTGTGTTTTTATTTGACCTAATGAAAATACTATGCCAGGTTGCAAAGACCATCCTAAAATTGCAAGGATACCTACTATATGTTAAGTCCATGGCATAATTTCAAAGAAACATTTACTAACTGTATAAACCTGTAAAAAATATATTTTCCAAAAATAATTAAGAACTTCATGATTTTAGCTACATTTTGTTAACTCAATATTAATTATTTATATAGATGCAACCATGTTTTGCTTCTTGGCAGTTATTTTTATGAATATAGATAAGAAAGTATATGGTGTATTGTGAAGAAATGACTCTGTTATCCAGTATTTCTGCATGTTTCTTGCTTTTTCTGTATGTTTTCAATCGGCAGATGGAACTGCCGAACAAAAGACCACCCCTGGCTCACTTAACTTCAAAGCCGGCATCACTTTCGCCCTCTACGTGTGCGGCCAGCGTTCGTACTGCCGAACGCCACGTGGCAGAGAAAACCGCGGCCATCTTTTTTTCATCAAACAAAGGCAGCGGGACTTGGTCGTCGAGTGTCTGGAACTAAAATCGGACACTCGACTTCCCGAACACCGGTCTCAATCGTACGAACGCTGGAACTATAGATACCGATTAGCTAGAAGAGCGCTTTTCGGTACAATTGTGCATACAAATGAGGGGAACAATCACTGCTAGGAGCCAGGGGAATCCATTCGTACTTTTATTCGTTTTTCCCCTTTTTCTGAAGTGACCGGCAATAACCCTCAAACTTGTGGAACTATTTTGGGCAGCCCACCCCCGGTGACCCGGTCACAGAGGACTTCCAGAGATTTTGAGAACCCCTGAACCCCTGATCTGGGTGAAATTTGAATATGTTGGTCACCCAGATAAGGGCTATCAGGATTTGTGGGGATACCCCATGTATAAAGGGGTGTTCCAGAAATTGGGGAGACTAGGGATTTTTCTGCCTGGAGATAATTAGGTTGCCACTGTATCAGTCCTGATTATCTCCAGGGCTAGGGGAGGGAATTACATGTTTGTGTTGGGTGTGTTTTATATTTTTACTGTACACAATTGGATAAATGTTACTCCTCCCTGTGGGATGTCCCCTTGCATGGGGACCTGCATAAAAGGCTGTGTGTGTGAATAAAACTCAGTTCTACTTGTATCCCGATCCTGGACTCTGACTGTTATTTGGAATTCGTATGCTTTACCAAGGGAATTATCTTGTGAAGCTATTTGTATTTCGTATGGATTTCGTTCCTTGTAACTACCGAACGGAGGTCTCTCTACATTAGACTCTGGCGCTTCGGGAGGAAACTACCGAAAGAGGTTTTGCTAGACTTGGTTTCCTTACTGGTGGCAAGCGGAGGGATTCGAATCCCGAATGGACATTTCAAACCAAGCAAGGGAATGAATGGCTCAGCAGTACCAGCTACTTAAAAGAACCACACTAAAGGATTTACTGGAAGCTCGAGGCAGAGTGGCAAGTAACAAGACAAAAGCCACGTTAATTGCAGAATTAATACAGAGCGATAGTACCAGTAATACAGAGATGGATCAAGAGGAAGAAACCGTGATGCAAAAGGACATCCGATGGATGATCAGTCTATTGGGACCCAACCCAACTACAGAGGCGGTTCTGCAGGTCATGGCACAAGCCAGACAATCGCAAAAAGAGCGAGAGGACCGGGACAGACCGCCACAGGGAGATTTACTACACTCCCCGGGAAGTACTGGGGAACCACCAAAGAAGGTAAATTATGCAGCATTTAAATCTTTTAATGACAATGAGATGGAAATTGACAGTTACTTACAAGACTTTGAACGTCAATGTGCACTGGAGGGATTAGACTCCACAAAATGGGCTGCAGTAATTAGCAGTAAATTGTCAGGTAGAGCAGCTGAGGCACTGCGAGCAGTACCTGAGGGGGACATACATAATTATGAAAAGATAAAAGATATTTTGTTGGCCAGATATGTTGTAACCCCGGAAGCATACCGGAAAAAGTTTAGAGATCTGAGGAAGACGGGGAGAGATTCCCATATGGAATGGGCTTTTCGGCTACACAGGGCGGCCCGTAATTGGATGAAGGGCTGCCAAGCAACCACCCTGGAGGATGCTTTGCAACTAATGTTATTGGAGCAATTTTTTAATCACACTGCAGAGGACATAAAAGACTGGGTGAAAGATAGAAAACCTAAAACTGTGGAGGAAGCCGCCAGGTTAGCGGATGAGTATCAGGATAACAGGAGGAAGGAACAAGGGGCGAGCAGACCACCTTTTAAGCCTAACTACACGGCTCCAACAACCCCTACCCCTCCTAGACCCTCCATGAATAACCCCTCACCAAAGCCCAGCAATCACATCTCGACCCCCTGCAGTGTGCCATTATTGCAAGCAACTGGGACATTATAAGAATCAGTGCCCTCGCTTAAACCGGGGAAGCTGGGAAAGGCAACCCCCACAACAACCCAGGGCAGCCGCTCATTGTGTGCAACAAGAAAGCACAACCTATGTCCCTAACCAAGAAGAACAGTGGAGTGTATTACATGAGGTCAACCCAGTGCAAGCTGGAGGTGACAACCGGGACCACCACCGCCAGTGGATTACCGTAGATGGCGTGGGGGCCCGGGCGCTGAGAGACTCTGGGGCTACTTTGACTGTGGTGCAACCTCACACGATCAGGGCTCAAGCCCGCACTGGACGCACAGTCGCTGTGAGGGCGGCTGGAGGCGCTATCCACAAACTGCCCACCGCCAATATCCTTGTCTATTGGGGTTCAGGGTCCAAACAGCTGGAGGTTGGGATTATGCAAGAACTACCAGCCGAGGTTTTGTTGGGGAATGATGTTGGATGCTTAACCTCTCAACTAGCCCGAGACACCCCTGCAGAGGCATACCCGGTTACTACCCGAGCTCAAGCCAGACTGGAAGCACCGCTGCACTCTGAGGAAAACCAGGTAGGAGTCGAAATACCCCCCTTACCCGATCCCCCTTCCCCTTTTTGGGATACACCCCAGGGATTTGAACAAGAGCAGCGTACCGACCCCACATTAGAGGGATATAGGAAGGCAGTGGCCGTTACCCCAGGAAACAACCCGCACAAAATGTTTGAATGGTATAAGGGATTGCTGTATAGAGTGACCGGGGGGTGGAACAGGGGGCCACCCAGGTCATCAAAAGACAGTTAATTGTACCCCGTAAATTCCGGGCTGAGTTATTAAAACTCAGTCATGACATTCCCCTAGCAGGACATCTAGGGGTCAAAAAGACAAGGGACAGGTTAACCCAAACCTTCTTCTGGCCTAGGGTCACACAGGACCTCAAGTATTATTGCAGGACGTGCGACGTATGTCAAAGGGTAGGGAAAAGAGGGGACCTTCAGAAGGCCAAACTCCACCCATTGCCCATTATAGAACAGCCTTTTCACCAAGTAGCGGTGGACTTAATAGGACCCCTCAGCCAACCCAGCCAGTCGGGCAAAAAGTTCATACTAACGGTAGTAGACTACGCCACTAGATACCCAGAGGCAGTCGCCCTCACCAACATAGAGGCCGAGACCATGGCAGAGGCCCTCATTAAGATATTCACCCGGGTAGGTTTCCCACAGGAGATCCTATCCGATCGGGGAACTCAGTTCACGGCAACCCTGACACAACAATTGTGGCAGAGCTGTGGAGTGAAAACCCTGTTCAGCGCCCCATATCATCCCCAGACTAACGGGCTCTGTGAACGTTTCAATGGCACTCTAAAACAGATGCTAAAAACCTTTGCAGAGTTCCACAAGAATTGGGAAAAATTCCTCCCCCACCTTCTGTTTGCCTACCGTGAGGTGCCCCAGGCATCCACTGGGTTTTCCCCCTTCGAACTCCTGTTCGGGAGAAAAGTTCGGGGCCCACTGGATCTTGTACGGGAACACTGGGAGGGCAAAACAGATGAGGGGGAGTCCATATCGTCCAGTATGTTCTGGAGTTCCGGGGACCGTCTGCGGGCTCTCACCGAATCTGTCCGGGAGAACCTGCAGACGTCCCAGGAGGGCCAGAGGAAGTGGTACAATAGGGGAGCCCGAGATAGAGTACTGGACATAGGGCAAAAGGTATTAGCTTTGAGACCCGTTAAGAAAGACAAGCTGCAAGCAGCCTGGCAGGGACCGTTTAAGGTAGTAGAACGTATTAGCGAGACTACCTACATTGTGAGCAAATGCTCAGATGAAAGGCTGACCAAAGCCTTCCATGTGAACATGCTCAAACCGTATTTTGAGAGAACAGAGGGCGTGGGCGCCGTGTGTGCCCCCGCCACGGAGGATAGTGAAGGACTACCCCTCCCTAATTTACTAGACCCTTCCCCCTGTACTATTGACCAAGTAAGCTTGGGTCAAAATTTAAACCCCATAGAGAAGGGTGAGGCCACTCAACTGCTGCAGGAATACCGAGAGATGTTTTCAGCCACCCCAGGCTATACCTCCGTGGCGGTACACCGCGTGGAAACCCAGGGAGAGACGCCGTTACGGCAACAACCATATCGGATCCCTGAGGCAGTGCGTGAGAGTATGCTCACCGAGTTAAGGGATATGTTACAGCTAGGGGTTATAGAACCCTCCCAAAGTCCTTGGGCCTCCCCGGTAGTACTAGTACCGAAGCGCGACGGCACCACT
Organism: Pelobates fuscus; assembly: GCF_036172605.1. Taxonomy (NCBI): domain Eukaryota; kingdom Metazoa; phylum Chordata; class Amphibia; order Anura; family Pelobatidae; genus Pelobates; species Pelobates fuscus. The sequence goes on along the minus strand of NC_086320.1, from coordinate 208,744,543 downwards.
ATCGGAGGCTTAATGATTGTACTATAACCGACGCCTACCCCATGCCCAGAATAGATGAGCTCTTAGACCGTATGGCGGGGGGGAACTACTTGACTACCCTGGACCTGTGCAAAGGTTACTGGCAGATCCCCTTGGAGCCTGCGGCCATTCCCAAGTCGGCATTCGTCACCCCATTTGGGCTATACCAATTCAAGGTTATGCCCTTTGGGATGAAGAATGCCCCGGCTACGTTTCAGAGGATGGCCGATAGGCTCCTGGAGGGGTTTCAGGACTTCGCATGTGCGTATCTAGATGATATTGCCATCTACAGCCGCACATGGGGAGACCATCTGGGCCATGTGTCCCGGGTACTCAACCGAATCCACCTCGCAGGGCTCACATTGAAACCCGACAAATGTCATGTAGGCATGGCCGAGGTACAGTATCTCGGCCACAGGGTGGGCTCCGGTAGACAATGTCCAGAGCCAGCTAAGGTAGAGGCCATAGCTAACTGGCCCCAACCTCGTACCAAAACCCAGGTACTAGCCTTCTTAGGGACGGACGGTTATTACAGAAAGTTTGTCCCAGAGTACAGCGCCCTGGCCAAACCCCTCACCGACCTTACCAAAAAGGCCCTTCCCAAACAGGTCTCCTGGACCCCAGAGTGCACGGACACTTTCCAGAAGCTTAAAGCGGCATTGAGTGAGGCTCCGGTGTTGGCAGCACCCGACCACACTAAACAATTTCTTGTACACACAGATGCCTCCATGTTTGGGCTGGGAGCCGTGCTAAGCCAAGTTGGAGCAGACGGCATTGAACACCCGGTGGCATACCTCAGCCGTAAACTTTTACCCCGAGAAGTCAGCTATGCCACCGTGGAAAAAGAATGCTTGGCTCTCGTGTGGGCACTCAAGAAACTTCAGCCCTATTTGTACGGACGGGCATTTACCCTTATGACTGACCATAACCCCCTGGTGTGGCTTAACCGGGTAGCGGGTGACAATCCCAGGCTCTTACGGTGGAGCCTAGCCCTCCAACCCTACAATTTTACCATGCAGTACCGGCCGGGCAAACAAAATGGTAATGCGGATGGCCTATCACGCCAAACCGAACCTGGACTCCTAAAAAAACATACTTTTCTCGGACATCCCCAAGCCAACCCAACAGGGTCTAGGCGGGTATGCCGACCTATGGACTTATAGGGGAGCAGTGTGAAGAAATGACTCTGTTATCCGGTATTTCTGCATGTTTCTTGCTTTTTCTGTATATTTTCAATCGGCAGATGGAACTGCCGAACAAAAGACCACCCCTGGCTCACTTAACTTCAAAGCCGGCATCACTTTCGCCCTCTACGTGTGCGACCAGCGTTCGTACTGCCGAACGCCACGTGGCTGAGAAAACCGCGGCCATCTTTTTTTCGTCAAACAAAGGCAGCGGGACTTGGTCGTCGAGTGTCTGGAACTAAAATCGGACACTCGACTTCCCGAACACCGGTCTCAATCGTACGAACGCTGGAACTATAGATACCGATTAGCTAGAAGAGCGCTTTTCGGTACATTTGTGCATACGAATGAGGGGAACAATCGCTGCTAGGAGCCAGGGGAATCCATTCGGTACTTTTATTCGTTTTTCCCCTTTTTCTGAAGTGACCGGCAATAACCCTCAAACTTGTGGAACTATTTTGGGCAGCCCACCCCCGGTGACCCGGTCACAGAGGACTTCCAGAGATTTTGAGAACCCCTGAACCGATCTGGGTGAAATTTGAATATGTTGGTCACCCAGATCAGGGCTATCAGGGGACATAGGATTTGTGGGGATACCCCATGTATAAAGGGGTGTTCCAGAAATTGGGGAGACTAGTGATTTTTCTGCCTGGAGATAATTAGGTTGCCACTGTATCAGACCTGATTATCTCCAGGGCTAGGGGAGGGAATTACATGTTTGTGTTGGGTGTGTTTTATATTTTTACTGTACACGATTGGATAAATGTTACTCCTCCCTGTGGGATGTCCCCTTGCATGGGGACCTGCATAAAAGGCTGTGTGTGTGAATAAAACTCAGTTCTACTTGTATCCTGATCCTGGACTCTGACTGTTATTTGCAATTTGTATGCTTTACCAAGGGAATTATCTTGTGAAGCTATTTGTATTTCGTATGGATTTCGTTCCTTGTAACTACCGAACGGAGGTCTCTCTACATCAGACTCTGGCACTTCGGGAGGAAACTACCGAAAGAGGTTTGGCTAGACTTGGTTTCCTTACATGTATATTGCGCCCAAGATTTATATGTCCATAGATCTTCAGGTGATACAATACATTGAACCTCAGAATAATAAAAAAGACAATAATGGTACAGTACAGTATGGTAAAGTACACTTTATACAAATAGCAGCTATATGAGAACCACTCACATTTGATTGAGCTATCTAAGAGCTCTGCTGTATTTCGCGTGGACGGTATAATCCCTGTCTAAGGATATGCGGTGGTGCTGTATTTACATTTGGTAGAGCAAGACTTGCTCTAGTTAAAACAGCATGGGTGGTATAATCCCGAACTATGGATATACCGGTACCAGGTAGCAAACAAAAAACAAATAGTAATATAAAATGTAACTATTTATTTAACAAATAAATAAAAACAAACAATAAGATTATCTAAAATTAGGTATAGATGTCCCACTTCTGTTCAAAGGCTTTTTCAAGATCTATGTATGTATAAATCTTAGGCGCAGTATACGCCATATACATTTTTATCTACTCATCTCACAAGGTTTTGGGAATCCTTGTATTGTGTACCGCAGCCCTAACCAAATAATTAACTGTACTATAGTGAGCGCCTATTATTCTTGTTTTCTTGTATTTTTATGAATATGTTCTTGAAATGGACAGTATCGATATACATTTGTGTGAAAATAAATCATTTTCACAACTGGTAATTTCTTGGCTTAAGTCTTATAAACAATCCCCTAAATTAGGCTTCTAATATAAGTAAGGAAATATAATTATACAGAATAAAACCTATTTACACCAACTTGCACTTGTTTTGGGTAAATAGTATTATCCCATGAGGTTTCAAGCAATGAAACAGTAGTGATTCTTTACATATGTTACCAAACTGTTTTGAGAGCTAAAACATCTTTAAGTATCATAAGAAGGCTGATATCTAAATGAAATGGCTGTATTCAGATTTTCCAATCAGAAGTCATAAATTCTATATGAAAATACATACAGTATATTTTTTTCAAACAAATATGATAAGATGTTAATGTGATAGCTTTATTCGTTTTCTTGAGATAACTGTGTTTTAGAGACTTAAATTGGATCAAGTCACCTTTATTAAAATTGCATATCTGCTTATGTGAAATTGAAAACATGAGTGCAGTCATCAAATCCAACCTGCAGAAGCAAATCCATATATGGCAGCATAAGTGAAAGAAAAATATAAATTCCTAAACGATACATAATAGCTACTGTCAATGAAAAATTAATTTTATTAAACAAGAAGACCTGGTTGGGTGGTGATCCCTTACCATCGCCTGCTGTAGAGTGTCTCTCTGAGTACTATTTTGACATAATTGTTCTTGACACTTTGAGGCAGAGACAACTTTATTGAAAGACTTATTGTCGTCATGGCACTTTTACATATTAACCCTGTCACACCTCCTGGTTGTGAATCAGACAATCAATATTGTTACTTTGTGGTTTGGTTAGCTCAGTGGAGCTAATTTAAGAGGCAGCAATTGCTCAGAGCACCTGCCTTGCAAAGATATATCACTGAGCTGCACTGGGAAGTCTATGATTGGACAGCCACAGAACATGCAAACAGTTGCTAGATATACTCCAATGGAAAAACATGCATAATTAAATGCATGAATGAGGGTATCTATACTAAATATTGATTATTTATCTATGTATTTATTTATTTTTGTACTTGGGCAGTGGAGTGTCCCTTCAACTCAAGTAGTCCACGTTCCATTAAACTCACAATGTAGTATTTAATAATAAAAAGACAGACCATCATTTTAGATTATGTGCTTTACTGTCAATGGTTTTAATCCATTTCATCACTTTTAAAAACAAAAAGGGTTAAACAAAGGCACTAAATCGGTATGTTAGCAGGGATATCTTAATATTTCCAAAAAAGTGTTCTGAGATAGAGCCATCTCTTTTCCATGCATATCTTTAATTATGAGAACTGCTTACTTGTCTTAGAGTAACTAGGCTTGTTTCAACAACCTACAGGCTACAGCATAACTCTGTGGTAGGAAGAGACAGGTTCCAGCACACTAGAGCATGTAAACAATAGAAAATTATTTTTTATTTGATTCTGCTGCTATGAGGTATATGCTATAAAGACCCTTGTTGCTTTTTCTGGTTAGGATACAACATGTTTCATTAAAGACTGTTTTTTTTTTTTTAAAGCATAGATCAACTATGGGAATGAGAAAGGTGCATCTAGCGATCTCGAATGTGTACATTACTAAGGATATCTGATGTGTGTTTAGGAGGCTTGATAATATATCTCCTTTAGGATTACAGTTGTGACCTTTGTTTCTAATACGAGATTGAATGCAAAATCCAGGGAGTTCAAACACCTGCTGGAATTATGTTATAGTTACCTCCTGTGCAAACGTGACACCCTCATCATTCAGTTAGCAGCAGACAACAATCACAGAGGCCAAAAGCCTCAATTTCATCCAACTTTCTGAAAATGTAAACCTGTGTCTATCAAAGATGCAAGCAGTATTTTAAGTTCTATTCGCTATTTTTGCTGCTGCATATCTTCTCATGAATTTATACATTTTGAATATTCTGTGGCATACTTTGTATAAATAATTCATCACAATGCCTTATTGCACAATATATTTAAAATGTTTGTGAAAATTGCATACCTTCTATATTTCATCAAAATGATTATATACTGTCCTAGACTTTCCTAAAGTAAATTATGTACCAAAATGATGCCCAGGGTCAAACTGTCATTGTATTTTTCCATTCATATGCTTTCAGATAACCCTGTATTAGTTCGTTCATTTTAACAGAAATTTCATTTATAATTTAAATATATATATATCAATGCTGGAAAAGAATGGCTCAATATGTGTCTATTGGCCAGTTTTTCTGCTTTCTACCTGACCTCTATCTTGATTAAATAAGGAGTTATATCACACCACTGAACAATGAAATTAATTATAATAACCTGCCCTAAGGATCCCAGTGTTATCATTATGTATACAAAAATAAAAACAATATGTAAAGACTGCAATGAAGAAACAATGCAAATACCTGCTGTGCTATTACAAACCCACAGTCAGAAATGGTACGGATTAAATAGCTGTACTGCTGACATCTATTTACCAGAATAACTTTGTTATGATGAAGTGATTTTAATACTTAGACTGTCTCTTAAAAAACAAACAAAAAAAAAACCGAATAAATAAATAGATTAAAAAAAAACAACAACCTATCCAGCTTTTAAAAAATAACTCTCTAAATATAAACTACCTATCGTGTAGGTATTTGGAGTTCCCATTTTTATTGATGGACACATTTCTTTTCACAACATGTGTTTTACCCCATTGTCAAAATGAATTAGAAATGGTATATTTCCTACCTGGGAATCATATACAACATACATGATATATACAACATTCAATATTGTATTTGCTTCTTAAACATTGCTATTAACACCTGGAAGATAGACATGTCGAGTTTGAAGCTCAGTGTGCTCCTAAATAGTGAACGATTGCTTCTAAATACTGTGTGCTCCTTTGAACGATTGCTTCTAAATACTGTTCGTTCATGAAGACTAAAGTCACTGTTGATGATCGCCTCCTAAATGAAAACCGGAAGCTGTGCCCAGCAGTGCAAGGCTTCACTCATTGGCTAAGAGCGATCATCTGCCAACGAGCTGGCCCTGCCAAGCATGGTTTAATGCAGAAGAACCAACAGAAGCTCCCTGCAGGAGCTTGCGGCTCTCAATAGAGGAAGTCACTAGCTCCCATTGGACAGCCCCAGTTAAGTTGTCAAACCATTAACAAATGACTTGACTATTTGAACTGTCATATGTCACGGCATGCATGGCACCATAATCACTATCACACTCTGTACTAGATATGGTGCTTGACGTGTCCATTTAAAGAGCAACTGTCACTTCTCTGGACCTCTGCAATAAAACGTAGAACTTGTGTTAATGTTATTTTTCTTTTTTTCTTTTTCTTTTATGATGTTTTATTTTCTTTTGAAAGTATAATAAAGATCTAACAATTGGCATCACATTCCAGTTTGGCCAAGGCACATTCAGGGCATCCATTACAGTGTAGGAGAAGCCCCATTGCTCTCACTATGCTGTCTACTTACTGAGTGATAGAGCTTATAGGACAATGACTGAATATGAGCAAAGATGGATTCCCTCAGCCACAAGCTAGAGGTAAATGTAGTGGTGTGGACTTGTTTCTATATTTTATTTTGAGATCTCATACACCTATATTGGTTAAATATAGGTTATGATTGTTTTAAATATGTTTTATTTTTACTTTGAAGATGAGTACAGTGCGGAATTATAGCATGTGATTGCCTACGCAGAGGCATATGAATCAGAGTGAGTGCCCAACAATACAATATAATTTTGTATATACTTTGCAGGATTATACATGTCTAACGCGTTAGAATGCTTATGACAAATAGTTATACTGAGCAGTTACGCGGCCTGCGAGGCTTTAAATGGTGCGTTGTACTAAAATCGGATCAGAAGTCTTACAAATTATTTTAATGCAGGCAGTAAACAGTGCACATTTGTTTTCACAAGGCTCAAGTAGTAGTTGTAGCAGGTCTATTAAGTTAAGACCTATACTATTTGTAATTATTACAGTGTTATTAGAGGCAGTCGTTAAGCAAATAAGCATATGTATTCAAAGTTAGCCTACGCAGAGGCTTAGTACGTTAGTGTATGATCTCCATTTAGCTGTTTAATTTTGTGCATGTGCGCTGACGTAAAGATTGAAGAGGGTAATGGTATAGGTTAGTGAAGTATGCGCGGAGGTCAGTCTGGCTGTTGAGGTAAGCTGAGCAAAGTTATAGCCTGAGTATAGCTAGTAAGCAAACGGGGATCACCTTCTTGTGAAAGCTAGTGCGAGCATGTGGTTCCCTACATAGGTGTTCCTGCCCTAAATGAGGTCGTAATGTCAAAACTTAAATGGGAGCCCCCGGACGTGAGGCCTGGGTTTTCATGTGCGGCTCTTATGGAGTGTTGCATTATAGATGCACCATTCGGCTTATGGAGCAGATAGTACGTTGTGTGGTTCATGTTGCCTCCAGTCCGTGATTGGATTGTATGTGGTTGGCATGTACCGGGGGGGGGGGGTTGAGGGTGACCCACCTAGGGGCCGCCCCAGGTGCAGGCGCCCGGTTGTCTTGTGGTGGTGTGTCCTAGGTTTAGGGTGAGTTCAGGCATTGTAAGAACTCATCTGTAGCGATGTGCCGTATCCAGTGGAACCATCTGGTCATGAGCTTTTCTTTTGCCGCTGCCGTGGGGGGGCACGTGGTTGTTTCCAGAATATGGGGACCGTTGTATAGGTTATGATTGAACATAATACATTTCCTTGAGAAACAAGTGCCCTTTTAAGATAGGTAATGCTTAAAGGAAGCTAAGTTCTTCAGCTTTTAGGATTTACCTTGTAGCTATCCAAGCTAGAATACTAGTTTTTTGCTTACTGTTGAGACTACTAGAGAGAACAATGTCAAGATTTTTACTCTTTGTTAAGACAGGGTTATTGACTTACGTAAGAATACAAAGTTAATTTCAATTTCAATGCCAGAGTAGCTGAATTGAAAGCATAGCTGACAAATATTTTTTCCAGTTTGGCTATTTTCAATCTAAAATTTAAATTCCCTGGAATTCAAATTCAATTCCCATTTTAGTGATATCTCTTGTAAATACCTGTTTGTGCATGGTGTGCTCTATATTAGCAACAGCTTAGTTATTTCAGATTCTATCAAGAACACTAACATAGTCATAGTCATCATTGTCTGATTTCATTTCACATATTCATTTAAAGATAACAACATGTTCTCATCATATATTGTCTCTATCTTTAATTTAATCTATTTTTCAATAGATAAAGCCCATAACTGTGAGCTAAATAAGAATTGATTTAAAAAGTAGGAGAGCACATACTTTATTCTATATCTAGAACATGTATATTATATCATTGTTATAGCTGTAATTAAATACAGAGATTACAATACCTTAAATATGAGCAGACAATACATGCAAAATGAGGTTGATCTAACAGTAAACCTCTGGTCCATTGCAGCTATACTCTTTAATCATCTTCAGGATATTTAAATTGTTGAGTATATTACATTCATTCTGCACAATTTTACTGCTAAGTAAATATATATTTAATCAAACTGTATCTCATGAGCATACAAGAAATATATTTCAAATTAATGTGTTCAAGACTAGAATATGGTTTATCCTAAAGTAGCTGGGATTATAAAATTCTCTACATCTTGAGTTAACACAATTAAGAATTATTCATGTTTAATGTAGCAATTATACAAGCGCTCTACTGCCCAAATGCAAAATAAAGAAAAATCAATGTTTTTTTTAAAAATTGCATGCATTTAAGTATGCATTTTTCATTGGGGTGTAGTTAAAAACAGCTTGCAAAGCCTGCTGTTTTCTTCTTTGCTACCCTTGCAAGCCCTCACCTAATAACTCCGCCCAGACTTTCTGTGGCTGCTCAGTCATAGACTTCCCAATGCTGCTCAAGGAGAAGTCTTTGCAAAGCAGGTTCTCTGAGCAATTGCAGTCTCTTGAATTTAGTCAGTGGTGTGCTTTGGTTTTGTGCTGCCTTGGGCATGACTAAACCTGGGCACCCCCCTAATCTAAATTTGTCCCACCCCTTCCTGATTAAGAACCCACCCCTTCCTCTTTAGACTGCAACTTTTTCTACTCCTTTTAAATGGATACTATAGTGCCAGGAAAACAAAGCTTTTTTCCTGGCACTATAGTTCCCCACAGTGCCCCCTTCCCTCATGCTCTCCCCCCACAGTCACTTACCTGAATCCAGCACCGATGTCCCTCAGCGCTGGGACAGACTCCCTGTAGGAAAGCATTGTATTAATTCTTTCCTATGGGGATTTAACAGATGCTTAATGTCCTCATGCACAGCATGAGGGCGTCCAGCATCAGTTAGATGGCTTTTATTTGCACTAGAGGTGGAGTTAACCACTCAAGGTAATTATTGCAGTTTGCGAGAAACTGCAATAATTACACTTTCAGGGTTAAGGGAACTGGGACAATAAGCTGAAGTGGTTTGGGTTCCTAGAGTGTCCCTTTAAGCACACTCTCTGACAGACACACACACATATTCACTGACTGACACACACACACACACTCAATGACAAACACATAGACATAACTGACAGACACAGACTCACTAAATTGACCGACACACATTCACTGACAGACTCACACTGGCATACACACTGACAGTCACACACACACTCAATGAAACAACACACATATGTCACTGGCAGACACAGACTCACTGATTTGACACACACACATTCACTGACACACACTCATTCATTGACATAAACACACATGCACACTAACAGACAGACACACACTGACAGACACACAAACACTGACATGCACTCATTGACAGACACTCACAAACAGACACACACTCACAAACACACATACACTCACACACACTCAAAGACACACATACACTCACAAATTAATTAATTCATTAATTATTAATATTATTATAATTTAACATTTTCCACCCAGCCTTCCTACCTAGAAAGCTGGCGTGGGTCTGTCGTTGGGGATCCAGTGGAGCAGCTGTGAGGTTGGTGGCTGTGTTAGCATCAGATCAGGTGAGGGAGCTATGATCTCTCTGCTCTGCTCCCTGCCGCCTTGCGGGCCTTTAACTGATGCCGAGCGCAGGAATGATGTTATATTCCAACTCCTGGCATTAGCAAACGGCATGCGAGGGCAGAGCAGTAAGATCCCAGCTCCCTTGCCACCTCTGATGCTATCACAGCCGCCCAATGGGGGGGATGGGTCCATAAGGTGGCCAGCAGGCTGGCTCTTGGATCCCCCCCATGACAGGGGGAACACCGGGAACATCTGAGTGGGCATTTGGGGGCGGCATCTTTTGCTGCCCCCTGGTTAGTGCCGCCCAAGGTAAATCTATATTTAGTTCCACTGAGCTAATCAAACCAGGAGGTAACAGGACCAAGAAAGTGCAAACCAAGAAAGTGTAACCATTTTAATTTATAAAAGTTTACATTTTGTCATACACAAAGCTTATCAGCAAGCTAACATGCTCTAGGTGTCTTGAGTGTCCCTTTAACTCTGCACTATTTATTCTAAAAAGGCATTTTGTCACTTACACAGGTATTGATCATTAGATGTCCAGGTAGAGATGATCAACATGATACAGGCCTCCAACATCATCTGTCAGAGTCCATCAAGAGTAGAAATCTTTACAATAATGTTCAGTCATAGCTAAGGGTGAATTCATAACTGGTTAAAAAGGGCAACAGTCAGAGTTCCTTTTATTTAAATTTGTGACATTCTATTACTAAAAAATCTTTAAATCAATTAGAACCTCTTGCTTTCATTGAGCAATGTGTGTTGCTGTGGTTGATGTAAGTTTATGTGGCAAAGCGAGCTCCAACCACCTAACTAGTACAGGACTCCATACAATTTCTCCCTAAAAAGAGCTACAACACCCTTTACCTCCACTTCCATACATTCCTTTCCCCTCCAGAGAGCAAAGTGCCCATTTTTACACATGGGGTATCCAAGCATGGGGTACCAGGTGTGATCCAAATAGTACAGCAGTCAAACATGCCAACCATCTGGAACTCTTACTCGGCCAGAGGTATGACTGCTACCCGGTACAACTGCCATCTTTTACCACTCCTGAACCTGTTCCCCCAGGAGAACGGTGATTGGAGGAGAGGTAGAGGAGGTGGTGGACTATCCCAACCCATCAGAAAACAGGGGCAGCTTCCTTCTATGGAGCCGAAGGAGTTTTTTTTCTGTCATCCAAAATTTAATCAAACATAATTAAAAATAATTATCAATATGACGACTATTTTAACAAATATTTGCATCCAGAAAAAGTGTTTCTAAGTGCATCATGGGATGAATGTGGTTACCTAGTACTGTAGCTCCAGTGAAAAGTATCCTAACTTAGATTCCTAAGTATTCCTATTATACAAGCTTACCAGAAAAAAATTGCTTTTATGGGTCTACTGATAAATGTTAAATTCAAAGATCTTTGGAGAAATAGACCTCATGCGAAGAAATGTTCTCAATAGGTAGGGCAAAGTTGGATTTAAATGTTTGTTCACGTCTCTCTGTTACTCACAAGGAAATAAAAGGAGTTTTATTAAAATTATTATAATAATGGATTCAAATAAAGGTTAATGTTATGGAAACAACAATCCTTTATGTTTGAATATTTCAGCATCCCCAAAATGATTGACATTACCTTTTAAAACTCTTTTCAAAATCGGTGTCTGTGTAGAATTTATATCATCTACAATAAATACAGTTTAATATCCCTAGTGCATTCTTTGCTTTGAAGAAGTAACTAGTATTGAGTTTACTACAAAGTACACTTTACATAGAGCAATGAAAGAAAGATGCAAGCTGTATCTGTGATGAAAGAATATTTTTGAATATATTAATCTGTTAAGTGTTGAGAGCTGCGTTCTTTTCCAAATATATAACTTTCAAATCTAATTACAGCTTGTTATAAATACTGTAAATTCAATGAATACATAAAATTAATGAAAGTGACATTTTAGCATAAATAATTTTGTTAAAGTTACTGGTATACAAAACATGTGTGGTGCTAAAAACGCAACATAATATTGTTGATAAACAAAAAAAGATATTGAAAATTGTAGAAATTGTTTGCGTCTTTGCATTTTCCATCAATACTGTTGACTACAATTATTAGATTTTTCTAGCGAATATTTGCAAAGAAGTCAGGAAATTAAAAAGGGACAATATCAGCAAGATTGATTCACAAGGCAAACATAAGGCTGACTTTTTTGGATGTTTCCTAACCTGTAAAATAGATGTATATCTTCTTCATAAGTATAGCTAGCTAAAATCATATTACAAAGATATTAGGAAAATTATTTATTTTTGTTTTTTTGATAAAGGGACCCTATAAGCACCCAGACCATTTCAGCTTGTTGAAGTGGTCTGGGTGCAGTGTCCCTATTGCACTTAGTGCTACAATGTTAAACATTGTAGTTCCAGAGAAACTTCAATGTTTACATTGCAGCACTAAATTTGCCTAGAGTGGATATCTCCCAGATAGCCACTGGAGACATTTCCTACATCCAATAAGACCTTTGGTCCGGTATCTGACGCTCTGCATGAGGACATCTATGGTTAGATTTTTACCCTTAGGAAAGCATTCATTCAATGCTTTACTATAGTGAGATCTAATGCGCGTGCACCATTTGCCATGCATGTGCATTAATTCCCGCTCGTCGCAGAGCCTCGACCCAGCGCCAAGGGACAGCCAAACTGGCATAAGGTAAGTAAATAAATGTTTTTAAACCCTTTATTAACCGGTGAGAGGGAGATGCAAGGGAGGGAAAAGGCAGAGGTAGCTACAGTGCCAGGAATACAATGCTGTATTTCTGTCACTATAGCTCCCTCTGACTCCCCCTTTATTTACTTACCTTATCTCAGTGCCAATAGCCCTCGGTGCTGGGTCATAGTTCTGCTTCCTCCTCCGTCCCGCGACAAGTTTTTAACTTTTTATTCACTGGGGAGAGGGATGGGGCAGGCAAAGGGAGCTATAGTGCCAAGAATACAGCTTTGTTTTCCTGGCACTTATAGTTTCCCTTTATCTAGTCTAGATACATTGGGGAGGTTTGTTTATAATTTATATATAATTTATGTATTACAGCCTGCTTTTATTGTTTTAAGCTGTTTTATTTCAGAATAAAGATTGATAGTTTTTTCAAGATTCCTGGACCATCCTGCTTTTATCCAGTTGCCATTTTGGACACCATTTTCCTTCCTGCTTTTATTCAGTTGCCGTTTTGAACACCTCAGCTGCATGGATTGAGCAAAACCTTATTTTTCTCTAAACCAGTAAGCAGTTTTCCTTTTATTTGCATTTACTTTCATCATAATCTGCACTACGTTTTTAGACAATGAGATATACTGCACATCCTTAAGAAGCTCACAAAAGTAGAGCTAACTTGCAGCTCTAAAAATTAAAGTGTATCTCTTTCTCGATGTTACATTAGTTAAGTTGAACTACACTAGGCACGTCTCTATTGTCCAATTTCCTTCTCGTTTCAAATTACATCTGAAAACAATTCAAGGTGCTAATCCCATTTTCTACTGCAAGCACTTTCTAGTCAGACAAAACAAAGACACTCACCCTATCTTCCTCACCCACCAGCACCTCTTAAGCGTTAAACGTGTATACGTGCACAATTTCTGTTAGTTTATCTTATTAGAAAACAAAAACACAGGATTATATAGGTAAATATTGTTCAACCAAAAATTAGCAATTAATATAAATAAGATGTTTTAATATATGATGAAATATTTAGCAAGGTTCTAATACAGTGTGACCAAAATTTTGGAATTCATTTTGCAATTCATCACCTTTCATTGTTTTGTGAATAAACCCTTGTGAATCATACTGGTAATTAATATATCAATTTCAGTGAGCAAACAAATAATAAATGTTAAACACTACAAAATATTAAATATACCAACCAAATCCCTGGAAAAGCAAATTCTACAGAAAGAAACACAGGAAAAGCAGCCTTGAAAAACATACATATAAAAACGTAGATTAGACATTAAAATGAATGAGTTGTTTTCCTAGTTTTAGCAGCATGCTACGTGTCAGGTTTGAGTAAAAATCAATTTGCAGTTATAATTATTTCCAACACATGCTGATACATTTTCTTAGCTAGTAATGTCATACCTTGCTATGTGCTAGCTCCTGAGAAAATAGGCATGAGGCACATGAGGTTTCTCTGTAAAGGCAAACTTAAGACCATAATTACGTTAGTAACTCCCAAGTGGGCTCTCCCCAAGTTCTGAACTCAACAGGTATTTCTTAATCATGTATTTATTCGTAAAGAAACACTCAAAACACCATAGTGGTTATGGTGCCAGGAATGCTCTGGAGTGCCCTGACACCCCATTGTAAACAATCAAACTGTGTTAGAATGGTGTGACTACTTACCTGTGGTCCATTGTGTGCTGCTTCGCACATACACTACAACTCAGTGAGAGCCAGAAAATCCTCCTCAGAAGTTTACGTTAGCTCTACTCAGCTAAACCCTGTAGTGTAAGGCTTGCATTTTGGTTGCAAGTGTCAGATGATCACACTCAGCCAATGAGCTAAGACCTGCTCCCTCTGGGTTTAGCTTAATGAAGAAAGGTTCTGGCTCTCACTGAGCTGTAGTTGAGGCTGGCAGCAGTACTGGTGCTGGAAACAGTGAATCCCTGGTAATAAGTCAAATTTATTTAAAACATGTTGACTCCTTACAAAAGGGAGACACCGCCTCGCAACATAACTACAACAGCATGCTGAGTGACTAGGATACCTGACGTGTTCCTTTTAGATGTATTTAGGACATTATAAATTGTTTGTGGTGGGTCAGTGGCATTGCATTTATGAGCATCCACTCACAGCCAACAGTTCTACATCATAATGAGCATCTGTCTCAAATACTGTCCCATATTCAACAGATTTGTTGCTCCCTATTATGCAAATAAATGATGCAACTGCATGCACACACTACGGGATATTTATCAAGGTGCTGCTGTCACTTTCATATCTTATTAACTGCATACTTTTGGTGCAATTTATTAAATCTTTGAATTTGTAGCTAGTTGCTTCTTCTGCATTCTGTATTTTATTAACGGCGACACAATGAATTTCTGAATTTTCCATCATTTTTTAGACAAATAAATATTCTGATGGAGGACATGCTATTATGTTGGCAATGTGGATTACATACCCACATGAAAACATAGTCATCTATGTTGAAAAAATACTCAAGTACACCACGTTCACCCATCCACTTATCTGTTAACGGGGATGATCCAGAAGTAGGCAACCCCATCCCCAGAGTTTGAAGCCAATTGTGCCACAAACAAGTATAAAAATTCTCCTTGATTCCAAAATAGCAATCCAGAATCTTCTTGGATCAACACGCTGTTACCATCTAAATTCATTATTATATGCTGTAATATTCTGTTTTTCCAAATTATGAAACCCTTTTAGGACAAAGAATTTCCCATCCTTAAATTTGTGCTTAGCAAAAAAAAAAAATAGTTTTGGCTGAACTATCTATCTATCTGTGACGGTACCAACCCCACCACGGGGCATTGGAGGAGCCTGGTTGCTCGCCTGGTCCCTCTGGACTATGGCCCCATGTTGAAACGCTTGATTTCCCCTGCAAAGACACAAAAGCTTTCCCTATTTGACCAGTGATACCCCAGATAGCTATGCCATGAACTGTATGTATGTGATCTGAGCACCATTCAGTAATAATGTGCGCTCAGATCTAAGCTATCTGGGGATATGTTGAATGTACCTGTTTTATGCAATAGCTGCACAGTTAGATATATTTATGTATTTTATTGTCTTTTGCTACCATGTGACTAATGGAGTTTTGCCTCTGTCCTTGGAGATAATTGGATTACTTCCCAATTATCTCCAGGATAGAAGACTCTGTGGAACCGGTTTTGGGCAGAAAAGCCATGCTTCATTTGGTCACAAAGGACATCAATCTAACTTTTGACCCACTGTACCAATTTGTATGATTTTGACGTATGTTTGTATTTGGAGTATGCTGATTCTGATGTACGTTTTATGTGAATATGATGAATACTTTTAAAGTTATGAATATTGTGTAAAACTGTGTATTCTCCTGCCTGTGATTGTTACATTAACTTATTGTGTAAGGTAATCGTATCACAGGCAGAGAAGAGGGTTTGTGTGGGAGTGTCTGAGTGTATTATACGTGTTTATTGGTTGTTTTACAAAACCCTGTGGGTGGTACTAATGTGTAAGAATGTGTATATAAGAACAATAAACCCACAGCTCTGTCTGTTCTACTTCACCCTCAATTTGGAGTGCTGTCTCTTATTGGGGGAATCTGCTACAAGGAATTGCTATGCTTGTCATACTCCCTTGCCAAATCACTGCTAAGTTCTTGTAAAAGCTTGTTCCTGTCTTGCTCTATGGAGGGGTCAACGGTGGTTATGGTGTCGGCTGGAGTGCTTGGAGCCCTCAGGAAGCACTAGGAGCATCCTTCAACGAAGGTACCCAGTCGGCATGCCAGGTGAACCGTTACATTGATGGCAAGCAGTGGGATGGCATCCTAGTGCAAGGCAAAGCAGCTCAGAGACACCGTTCGTGGATTTATAATTTAGGGTAACGCTAGTATCCGTACAACGCCCCTATCTACTAAGGAACTAACTTTTTCAGAGCAAGCATGGCACCCAGCTACACTCAGGATGTGTTTGACAGAGAGGTTACTGCGCTGCTGGCTTACTTTGGACCCAACCCCCTTAGAAAACTGTGCAGTACGTGAGGAAAATAGTGGAAGAGTACTTGCCGTTTGAAACAGAGCAGACAAAGGGGTTGGCACGTCGGGAGAAACCCCAGTGGCAGTGTGTATTTTTGGGAGAGAAGACAGTTGGTCTCTCTCCTCAGCAGTCAAGTGAGTTACAGGGAGTGGAGACAATCGGTATCATTTTCCAGTGGCAGTGCGAATCCCAGGGAGCCGAAGGTGCCGTCCTTCCTCCCCAGCGGCAGTGTGAGTTCCAGGGAACCGAAGGGGTCATCCTTCCTCCTAAGCGGCAGTGTGAGTTCCAGGGAGTGCCGTCTCTTATTGGGGGAATCTGCTACAAGGGATTACTATGCTTGTCATACTCCCTTGCTAAATCACTGCTAAGCTCCTGTAAGAGCTTGTTCCTGTCTTGCTCTCTGGAGGGGTCTACGGTGGTTATGGTGTTAGCTGGAGTGCTCGGAGCCCTCAGGAAGCGCTAGGAGCATCCTTCAACGGAGGTACCCAGTCGGGGTTCCAGGTGATCCTTTACACTATCTAATGATATATTTATTAAATATATAATGTATACATATTCTAATTGCTGAGGGCTAAGGGAAATTAGTAACTAAAACCCTTGGGTTGATAGAGATGGGAATATAAGAAGGTGCAAATAAGATATATAATTGGGAAACAATCAAATAAAATTAGTGCAGAATAATAAATGTAAAATAATCAATAAAAGTCCTAAATAATGATAAATATACCCACTACAACTGGTAATCAAAATCACACACTGAAGACTGGAAAATACTAGTATAAATACAAGAATAAAACAGTAAAAACTATTGCAGCAAACAGGAAAGGTTAAATATAAAAAAGTTAATCGGATTAGAGATAAAAATCCAAAGGAGTAAAAGGGGGGATCAGACCACTAAATAGTGTATTATGTACAATATATATAATGTCTCAAATAGTTCAATTCTTTAGGATATCAGTTCAAGTCCAAATATAAATAGTACAGCAATGGATTAATAAATAGATTAATAAAGGACTAGTGTGATCGGAAAAAAATAAATAAAATAAAAAACAAGTCAATGAAGTCCTTATCCACAAGATATCAGAATGTATCAGCTGAAGAAATCCCTAAATATCAGGGCTCCTGCTATAATGGAAACAAGAGACTTAGATTATAGCTGAAATAATATAGTATCACACTTTAATTCCAAAAGCCAATACAGGTTGATACATATGTAGCAGGTCTGTAATGTGAAAAGATCAGCCGTTTGCAATGAATCTACAATGACAAAAACAGGGCCACAGTGTTCTCTGTTATACTTTATTGGGGATACAATATAAAAATCAAATACACTCACAAAAGGTGCCGGGCATAGTGGTATTAGGATCGGAATCTAACTTGTATCAGCCGTGATCCGACTCTATACTCCCTCTTGGTAACCGGTTTAGAGGGAGATCGATGGGGATGACAAGTCTCTGCTTGCTGTATTCGCTGGCGTGTGTTCCAATTGCATCACTTCATCAGAGGTAGCATCTAGTCTGTTCGGCAGGTTTTTAAGCCTCCTGATCTTATTACAACTCTTATAACCCTTGAGTGTCCTTATTAAAAAGGGTTGTTAACCCTTGCATGTTCTCAGGTAAATACATAAATTAATTTATATACACATATTAATAAAACTGAAAGTTTAAAAATCCTTATACTTGGACTGTAATACAGTAAAATATACATTCAAAGCATAATTATAAGTACACAAGTACGGAAATACATTGGTACGTTAAAAAGTACATGCTTGAATTCAAATAATAAGGATTAATATTAAAATTGATTGTGTCAGAGGGAAATTCTTAAAAGATGGTAAGCTAAATTATTATTATTTTTTTTTTTAATTTTTAAATATTTTATTAAGAAAACAAAAAGTTCCCTGAAAATAGGGTCAAAAATTGCAGTAAAAAATATAAAGAAACTTTAAACATAATTATACAAAATAATACAGTAACAAACAACTTACAAATATTTGTCCTCGGCACAGGGCATACATTCTCCAAGGAAATGTGTTTAAGCAGTGCTGAATTACAGTACATTTACAGAAAGAAATAAAAAGTTTAAGTGCATTCTCTGCAGAGAACTCAAAATACTTGGGAAAAGGCATCAGAAAACCACTTAGGTCAAGATATTGCATTAAAACGCTTATGAAATTGTTGCAAGACAAAGCCATTTCTATAAGTCCCAAATATAGCTTTACAGCAGCAACATGAGACCAGAGTGCATTGACAATATATGGCTTTAAACAAAAGACATTGTTTTTTTTTAGAAAAAGCCCTTTAAAGTTTTTAAACGGTTTTGGACCTCTGCTGACATAAACTGTGGTCTCTCTTGGCAACAGAGGTCTCTAGTCTCCCTTTTTTATAAAACTTATTTAGCAAGTATTCTGTGAACTAATTCCCTGAGCGGTGAGGATTTTGATCCTTAAAAATGCAAAGAGCTCAATTTGAGAAGTTCACTTAGATTTACCCACGGATAATGTATAGATAGAAAATGTGAATGCTTGCAGCCAAAGCGTTGGCTTTTGGAAAGACTTTAAAGTTGGTAGCTATCAAAACTGTAGTGGTTGCATTCTATTGCCATAAATAAACAAAAAAAATAACAAAATTACCTTAACATTACAAAATAAGTGCTGAAAAAAACATTAATACTGCATTTAACAATACAAAAAGCAGCAGTTCATACATAGAAAGTCATAGTCTTCACATGCTTGTCTATTAATGGTTCTACTGAATGTATGCTATAAGAGCAGGCCTTGTCTAAGCAAGTTGGGAAATATATGCATTTAAACTGCTTTATACTCCTTGCTAGCCATCTTGGTTGAAAACCCACAGTAACGGGCATATTTAACTTGTTGGAATGCAGTTTGGAGTGATTTAGAACGAAAATAGCACAAGTAATAAAAAGCCAAATGAAAAGGTTAAGCTTGCCTCTTACACTATTGAAATATTCAAGACTCTATACGAAAGTATAACATTTACAAAGTGTTCTTGGCGTTGCAAAAATCAGAATAAAACCAGACTTTTGATTTTGGAGTGATAAAAAATAGCACATTTCTCTTAAAAAAAGACTTTAGGAGTCCACTCATCTACTTTGCACCACTCGTATCCCAGTGGTAGGTGAAATGGGCAAGCCCCATCTTATTTTGCATTGGCATCCTTGAACAATTAGTATCTTTTGATGGCTTGAGAAACAGTCAAGTGATTTTGCATTGTGTTCAACCTCGTCTGTCCCTTCTCCCGGGAATCTGCATCAAAGGCTACAAAATGACCTCTTTTTGCAGTGCTTTGTGAAAGGTCAAGTGAGGACACATTTCAGAACTCGAGAATAAGCCAGACGACTGATTCACATTCTGCTTAATGCACGCAGGTATTCTTGTTGGCATCAACCTCTGTGTAGGTTGGAGGCATGTACTTGAACTCTGGAGCGTACATGAAGATAGGGCTTTCACAGATGTAGTCCAGCTCATCCAAGAGAGGTGTAGTGGGTCTCTCAAGTCTGTGGTCTTCAGGAACTATGTCCAAATAGCAAGGAGGTGCTTCTGGCGTTCCTGGGATGTTCAACTCAACCCAACTCATTTCAGAACTTGTTTGGCTAGCCATGCTGGAGGATCGGCTGCTTAATCCAGAAGAGCTGCTGCCAATCACAAGAGGCAGATCCAAGATTACCTTCTTAGCTCCAGGAACGCTGACGTAGACCAGTAATGAATATTCGACTCTCAGAATATTGCATCGAAGGATGGAGGGCTTTATTTCGGGGACCCGGATGCTCTTTCCTCGCCAAGAATCGGACATGCCAGAGATGATGTGGTTTCTTCTCACCCTGCAGAGTTTCTGAGTGAAGACTTTGGTAAGACCGTTGGCCAGGTATGTATGTTTGGCTATGATGGCCGCTTTAGGGACTGCAATACGTGAGCAGGTGTTCTCAAAGTCAGCAGAGATACAAATTTCATCTCCTTCACAGAATCCTTTGCGATTGATGCTAGAAGACATAGAGATGTGTCCATCAGGAAAGAAGAGACAAGTCATTTTCTTGTGTTTTTTTCCAGAAACTGGAGACGTCAAATCTGGTGTATTAACATCCACAGAATCCACTACTTCAAATGTTTTCTTGACTTCCTGAGAAGGATGGGACGGATGATCCAAGTAAGCCTTCACCCAGTACTCCACAGAACCATACTTTCCCTTGAACGTAGTGCCCAAAGGCCCTTGAGGTAACTCGAATCCAAACGTGTACACGTCGCGGTTTCCAGGTCTCAGAATTACAGAGCCATCTGAATCTGTAGGCTGGTCCTCCATCTGCAAGGTGTCCTCATATCTCAGGTACTACATGTCCTGCTTGCAGTGCCGAGATCCTGAGGACCACGCCATCTTGGCCACTCCACAGGCCAGAACCCTGACTGCTGTCACCCTGGTCACCTCAGCCACCTCCACCTGGACCGTTCCTGTCACCTTCTCCCCTCCACAGTACACCTTGTCAGGCTCAGAGAAGCTCAGCACAAAGCTCTTGATTCCCTTGAAGACCACCATGGTGATGATAAATGGTATCTGCTCCTCTCAATGGAGAAATAATAATAAAAACAATTACTTCTTCCACAAACTGCAGGAAGAGTGCTGATAGAAGCCACCTATTGTGCTTTAACTCAGCCTCTCCTATGGTTTGATGGCAGAGCTGCTGTGTCCTCCCCTCTCAGTGAGCTCTAACGTTTGTGGTAAGCTAAATTATTAAATCTTAATTCATATAGCTCATACCGAGCTAGAGTTAGATATCGAGAAGCTAAAGTCTTTATAAGCATATCTATTAGGCTAGTACATCTTACGTAAAAATGAATGACAAAGTAGTAAAAAATTTATAAAAATGTAATAAAAATTTGGGGGGCAATTCACCTTTACCAGATTAAGGATAGGGTTATTTCTCCATATGTACGGGAATATTGTTACAATCTTAAACGTTGAAGATATCATCATATCCAGTGGTTTGGAACTGGGAGACATACACTGATTGACTGGTGGGGGAAATAGATCTTTTTGGGGACATCTTATTATTTAGATCTAAATATTCTGAAGGTGCTTATCTATTATGTTGTATTCAACAATGGCCCAATTGCTTGTGAAAAAAATCAGATGCCGATGGGGGCTATGCGGCAAATAGGTGTTTAGGAGCTTACTCAGAAAAGGGTAATTAAACGTCTAAATAACGTTGAGTAAAATAAATTGGTATGAAACGAAATCCGATATAGTCAGATACAAATGGTGATAAATTCAAAAAGTAGAAGTAGAAACTAAAGTAAATTGTGAATAAATAATATCAAGATAAAGATAGAAACAGAAAAATAAAAATAAAATAAAAAATAAAAATTAATGGGGCAGGGCTTGATGGCCGACCAAGAGCTCCTTGAGGAAACCCACTGTTTAAGCCATATACCGGACTTTACTGCTATAATCTGGGCACTGATCCTGCTAATGCTACTGAGGAGTACTCAGATGACCTTCATGCCTGCATTTGCGTGAATGCGATGGATACAGCCCGTGTCGAACGGCTCGGCAGCCCTAAATCATACTTGGAGTGGGGAAGGCGGCCACTCCCCCACTCTGATCTAAAGACCGCTTGTTCTAAAGCCCTGCCACCCTCCTATGGACCGGTGGGGGATATCCCGGTCGCCACTGGTGCTCCCTTGTGGCCAAATCTGTGAGACGCCAGCACTGCAGGCAAGCTGCAGGGCTTGTGCCTACTTCCCAAAATGGCCACCATACCTGGGCTTGCCACACCATGGACCTCCCCTCATTACCCACCCATGCAGACCCATTTACATGGGCACTGGACAGCATATTTTCCCGATTCTTGGAGAGGCTAAGCACCAGACATCCTGTCATACTCACCAATTCTAGAAGACAAGCCAAGGCTCTCATGCTCTGGTCTGACGTTCACCCCGGCAGAGTGAGATCTCCCCAGGGGGCCCACAGCATGGTAATGTTAAAGCTGAGATGCTACACGAAGGCGCACAAACACCGACTGGGTAACACTCGCACCCGCTCACCTAAACGGCGAGGCAAACATGGATCTTCCAGACTGAGGATCCCCAACAAGCGAGGCGGGTGGCAGGGGCAGATGGATCGCAAACACGATCCCCCACTGTTGGATGTGGCTGGATGCCGAAGAACCTCATGTGGAACAGCTTAGGAGTGTGGGCCTGACAGGGCGATATCTTTGATAACGCTAGAGCCCAACTTCACCGCGAGGGCATCGATTGAATGGACTGCAGACTCTCACTAGGGCAAGGCTGCTGACTCCACAGCTGCTCTCCTAACAAATATAATTGTTATGCCTATAATGCTACACCCTATTGACGTGCTTAGATTGACCAGCAATGGTAATTTACTCTTAAATATCCAGTGTTACTTCTTTCTCCTATTACATATTACATAGTTAGATAGCTGAAAAGAGACTTGCGTCCATCAAGTTCAGCCTTCCTCACACCTGTTTTTTGCTTTTGATCCAAAAGAGAAAAAAAAAGAGAAAAAAAAAAACCCAGTTTGAAGCACAATTTTGCAACAAGCTAGGACAAAAAATTCCTTATTGACCCCAGAATGGCAGTCAGATTTATCCTTGAATCAAGCAGTTATTACCCTACATTGAAAGATTATATCCTTGAATATTCTGTCTTTGCAAGTATGCATCTAGTAGCTGTTTGAACATCTGTATGGACTCTGATAAAACCACTTCTTCAGGCAGAGAATTCCACATCCTGATTGTTCTTACAGTAAAAAAACCTTTCCTTTGCCTTAGACGAAATCTTCTTTCTTCCAGTCTAAACGCATGGCCTCGTGTCCTATGTAAAGTCCGGTTTGTGAATAGATTTCCACACAATGGTTTGTATTGGCCCCGAATATATTTGTATAATGTTATCATATCCCCTCTCAGGCGACGTTTTTCTAAACTAAATAGGTTTAAATTTGTTAACCTTTCTTCATAGCTGATATGTTCCATTCCTTTTATTAATTTTGTAGCCCGCCTCTGCACTTTTTCTAGTGCCATGATATCCTTCTTTAGAACAGGTGCCCAAAATTGCACAGCATATTCAATATGTGGTCTTACCAGTGATTTATAGAGAGGCAAAATGATATTCTCGTCCCGAGAATGAATGCCCTTTTTCATGCATGACAATACCTTACTGGCCTTGGCCACTGCTGATTGACATTGCACATTGTTGCATAGTTTGTTGTCTATAACAATTCCCAAGTCCTTTTCGTGTGTTGTTACCCCTAATTCGCTTCCATTAAGGGTATACGTTGCTTGTGTATTCTTTACGCCGAAGTGCATAACTTTGCATTTTTCAACATTAAATTTCATCTGCCATTTGAGTGCCCAGTCCTCCAGTCTATCTAAATCCTTCTGCAGCAAAGTAATATCTTGCTCACATTGTATTATTTTACAAAGTTTTGTGTCATCTGCAAACACTGAAACATGACTTTCAATGCTGTCTTCAAGATCATTTATAAAAATGTTAAATAGAAGGGGTCCCAGAACAGACCCCTGAGGGACACCACTTGCCACCTCTGTCCAGCTTGAAAATTTACCATTAACGACAACTCTTTGTATTCTGTTTTTAAGCCAATGTTCTACCCAAGAACAAGCATTTTCATCGAGACCGATTTCCTTGAGTTTGAACACTAATCTTTTGTGTGGAACTGTATCAAATGCCTTGGCAAAATCCAAATAGATCACATCCACTGCAACACCCTGATCTATACTTCTACTTACTTCTTCGTAGAACGCAATCAAGTTAGTTTGACATGACCTGTGCTTCATAAAACCGTGCTGATTTTTGCTGATAACCATATTCTTCTCAAGGAATTCTTGAATATTATCCCTTAATAACCTTTCAAATATTTTACCAGCCACAGAAGTTAAGCTCACAGGTCTATAATTTCCAGGCAAGGATTTTGAACCCTTTTTGAATATAGGAACCACATCTGCCTTCCTCCAATCCTCCGGAACACTTCCTGAAAGAAAAGAATCTTGAAAGATTAAAAACAGAGGTTCACTTATTTCTACACTTAGTTCCTTAAGTACACGTGGATGGATACCGTCAGGCCCTGGAGCTTTGTTTATATTAACTTTCTTTAGTTGCTGCAGCACATTGTCTTGAGTTAACCAATTACAATTATTCTGCAAGTTTTTAGTAGCAATCATTTGCACATCTATTGCCATGGGTTCTTCTTTAATATATACAGAGGAGAAATAGTTATTTAGAATTCCTGCCTTTTCTTGGTCTTCATTAACTAACACCCCCGTTTCAGTTTTAAGTGTACCTATACTTTCATTTTTGGGTTTTTTGGAATTTATGTACTTAAAAAATGCTTTGGGGTTGGTTTTGCTCTCTTTAGCTATCATTTTTTCATTTTGAAGTTTAGCAAGTTTAATTGCCTTTTTGCACGCATTATTTGCTTTCTTATATCTTTTATAAGATGCATCTGATTTGTCTGATTTAAATGCTTTAAATGCCCTTTTCTTATTTTTAATCTCTTGTTTTACTTCTCTACTAAGCCACATTGGTTTTAATTTGTTTCTTTTATACTTATTTCCCAATGGTACATACTGAGAAATGTACCTTTCTAATATTTGTTGGAAGATGATCCATTTATCCTCAGTGTTCTTTTCACTAAAGAGTTTATGCCAGTCAATATATTGTAAAGCTTCCCTTATCTTATTGAAATTGGCCTTTTTAAAATTATATGTTTTAGTATACCCCATGTGCTTTTGTTTTTTTGAGTTTATTTCAAAGGACACTATATTGTGATCACTATTTCCCAAGTGCTCACCTACTTGAATGTTGGTCAAAAGATCAACGTTGTTTGTTAAAACCAGGTCCAGACAAGCGTCCATTCTAGTTGGTGCTTGTACAAGTTGTAACATGAAGTTGTCATTTAACAAGTTTAAAAACCTAATTCCCTTTGCTGAGCTACTAGTCCCTATGTCCCAATTTATGTCTGGGAAATTAAAATCTCCAATAATTAAAGTGTTACCAAGATTTGCAGCTTTCTCAATTTGCTCAAACAGCTGTTGTTCCTCGTCAATATTAACATTAGGTGGTTTATAACATATCCCAACCAATAGTTGGTTTCCCTTCTTTTCCCCCAAGCAGATATTTACCCATAAAGCTTCCACATTTTCCTCATCGCATTCAATTTGCTTAAGATTTGGCTTTAAATCATGGTTGACATACAAACATACCCCACCACCCTTCTTGTTTTTCCTATCCTTCCTAAATAATGTGTACCCATTTAAGTTAACTGCCCAGTCATGTGTCTCATCCCACCATGTTTCAGTTATGCCTATTATATCATATTGTTTAGTGTATGCTAATGCCTCTAGTTCCCCCATTTTGTTATTTAGGCTCCTTGCATTAGTAAGCATACATTTAATATCATGCGTCTCTTGTTTATTTTGTGAATTACCAACATTACATAGCTTCTCTGTTCTGAGCTTGCCCCTCCCCCCGTCTCCACCCTCCTTATACTGTTCTAAAGCCCATCTCCTTTCTGTCCTATCTCCATTTTGTAGATTGCTATGACCCTCCCCCCCTACTACTAGTTTAAAATCTCCTCCAACCTTCTAGCCATCCTATCCCCCAGCACTGCAGACCCCCTTCCGTTTAGGTGCAATCCATCACTACTATATAGGTTGTACCCAATCGCAAAGTCGGCCCAGTGCTCTAAAAACCCAAAACCCTCCTTCCTGCACCAAGACTTCAGCCACGCATTAACCTCTCTAATCTCCCGCTGCCTTTCCACTGTAGCACGTGGCACAGGTAATATCTCAGAGAATACCACCTTGGAGGTCCTTTTCTTGAGTTTGCTACCTAATTCCCTGAAATCATTCTTTAGGGCCTTCCATCTTCCTCTTACTTTGTCATTGGTACCAACATGGACCATGACCGCTGGGTCATCCCCAGCCCCTCCCAATAATCCATCCACTCTGTCAGCAACATGCCGGACCCGAGCACCCGGGAGACAGCAAACTGTCCGGTTGAGCCGATCAGAGTGGCAGATTGCCCTATCTGCTCTCCTAATGATAGAGTCCCCTACCACCACAACCTGTCTTGCCTTCCTTACATTTTGATCCCCACCCGTACTAGAGGGGCTGTCACCTCGGCTGTTAGAAGTAACAGCTTCCTCTAATACAGCTACTCCTGAGCTGATGCTCCCAACATCTTCCCTCAAACGGGCAAATCTGCTAGGTTGCACCAAATCAGGACTAGCTAGCCCTTTCCTCTTCCCTCCCCCCCTGCTTCCTCGCCCCACTGTCACCCAGCTACATGCCTGTTCCCCATCTGTCATATCTCCTCCCTCTCCACTACCTGACCCCACTAAACTCTGCTCAGTCAGCAGCAGACTCCTCTCAAGATTGTCGATCTCCCTCAAAGTTGCGATTTGCTTCTCAAGATCTCCAATCTGAGCTTCCAGAGAAGCCACTCGCACACAACCATCACAGAGGTATGGACCATGGACGGGTACATCCAGGCATCCATACATGCAACAAGAAGTGCATTGAGTTAAACTAACAATCTTGCTAACACTCATTTCCCCAGATACAGATTAAAAAAAAAAAAATAAAGTAAAAAAAAAAAATCTATATATATAAATAAAAAATTTTTTTTAAAAATTACCTTGATAGTTTAAACCCCTAGTTAGTTCCAACTCCTGGTTTTTTAACTCCTACTTGAAAGAGTCTACTTAATAGAGTCTGCTTCCAAATAATGTGAGCAAGCTCAGGGAGTTAGGGGTGTGCCTTTATAGGGATACCAATCCCACACAGGTGCAATTAATAAACACTCCCCCCAATCAATCAAGCAGCAGCACAAAAGAGGGGGAAAAACCAGAACACCAGGAAATTAGTGTATTAGTTACATCTACTGTCAGTCTGTGCTTTCACACTTAATATTGTGTAGCAAACACCATGTCTAGAATGTCTTCTATGCTTGCATATTTAGTTTTGGTCATGTCCCTAGACATGCTTACCTAGCTTGATCTCAACATTCTAATCTTGTATACTTCTCACCATATCAAATAACCTGTTGGGAATTCCTCATCTGTGTGCATATCTTGTGCTTGGCTATACCCTGACATGTTATCTTGCATATATCTATTCATTATACTTAACAAAAAAATGTGCAGTTTCCTCTTGGCATATTGTGTTGTAACTTTAAGTCTGTACTCACTTGTTTTTGTAATCTACAATATATGTCAGTCATTTTGTGCCTGTTCCTCTGCACTTCAAAAATAAAGAACTACAAAAAATTTTTTTTAAATGATTATAAATAAAAATAAATATTAACGAATATAATTTTTTTATAAAAATAAAAGTAAATATAAAAATAAAAATACAGGACCGAAGCTAGAGATAAAGACAAAGTAATATAAAGATAAAAAAATAAATAAATAAAGATGGAAATAGTAAATATAGATGGATAAACATAAATACAAATGAAAATGTGAAAGGAAGAGAAAAAAGAAGAAAGAAAAATGCTCGGAAGGAAAAGCAAAAAAAAGGGAAAAGAAGGAAAGAAATGGATTGAAATAAAGTCAACAATAGAAAAGGAATGGGATGAAAATGAGTTGACCTAATAGTAGGCCATAGGCCGTATGGTCATATATTGTGGACTAGATACTGTAAAGAAGCATTGGTTATGGTATAAATATGTTATTCTAAAAAGGCATTTAGTTCAAAGTCTGCATTTAGACCTTTTGGTTCCAATGAATCCAATTAGAAGATCCACTTCGCCTCTGCTCTATCTAATGTTTTTACTAAATCCCCTCCTCTCCAATGTTTGTTGATTTTTTATATCGCCATAAACTTTAAGCCTTCTGGATTTTTTGCATGATGTACACAGAAATGCCTTGAAAGATTGTGCGTAAGGAGACCTTTTCTTATATTATATATGTGTTCTCCTACTCTTTTTGAAAATTTCCTTTAAGTTCTTCCTATATAACATTTATTGCATTTACAAATGAGAAGGTAAATTACTCCCACTTAATTACAATCCAGTTGGGTTTTGATCTTAAAAGTTTCTTCTTCTTCCATGTCACTAAATTCTCTGATAAGGAATTCTTGGGTGGGATTATTCCTACATCCTACGCATTTACCACACTTTCGAAAACCTAACTGTTTAGGGTTTGTGTCAGATTTTTTCTGTTCCTTTATGGTGGGAGCCATCTTTAAGTTGGGTGCTCTAGAATTGATGATTCTGGGTTTTATTCCCTAATACTGGTGCCAGTATTGAGTCACCTTTTAGGATATCCCAATGTTTTCCCAATATTACTGATCAAGAAGGATTGGTTACTGAATTGTTTAATGAAGGATGGAATTTCTGCTGTTGATTTTATTTCTTTGCTTCTTTTCTCCAATGTATGTTCCCTAGGGAGTTCCAATGCTCGATTCAGGGCTTCATCCAACTGGTCTTTTGCATATCCCTTTTTTAGGAATTGGCTCCACTTTTCATCCATTTGGGTAGTACAGACTTCAAACTCAGAGCAATTTCGTCTTATTCTTCTTATCCATCGACTAATGCTCCTTTACATTATCTAGTCCACAATATATGACCATACGGCCTATGACCTACTATTAGGCCAACTCATTTTTATCCCATTCCAATTTTATTGTTGACTTTATTTCAATCCATTTCTTTCCTTTTTGTTCCTTTTTTTTGTTTTTCCTTCAATGCATTTTTCTTTCTTATTTTTTCTCTTCGTTCCGCATTCTCATTTTTATTTATGTTTATCAATCTATATTTACTATTTCCATCTTTATGTATTTTTCATCTTATTTTACTTTATATTACTTCGTCTTTATCTCTATCTTCGGTCCTGTATTTTTACTTGTTTTATATTTTTATATTTATTTTTATTTTTATAATTCTTTTTATATTCACTTATAGTTATCTTTATTTTTACTTTTATTTGTAATTATATTCTTTTTTATTTTTAATTTCATTTTTATTTTTCTGTTTCTATCTTTATATTGATATTTTTCGATTTACTTTAGTTTCTACTTCTACTTTTTGAATTTATCACCAATTTTATCTATATCTTTATCTGATTTGGTTTCATCCCAATTTATTTTACTTAACGTTATTTAGATGTTTAATTACCCTTTTCTGAGTAAGCTCCTCAACACCTATTTGCTGCATAGCCCCCATCGACATCTGATTTTTTCACAAGCAATTGGGCCATTGTAGAATACAAAACAATAGATCTACACCTAAATAATAAGATATCCCCGAAAACAATCTATCTCCCGCACCAGTCAATCAGTGTATGCCGCCCAGTTCCAAACCTCTGGATATGATGATAACTTCAACGTTTAAGGTAATTTAGCTTACCATCTTTTAAGAATTTCCCTCTGCCACAATCAATTTAACTATTAATCTGTATTATTTGAATGCCAGCATGTAATTTTTAACGTACCAATGTATTTCCGTACTTGTGTGTTTATATTTATGCTTTGAATGTATATTTTAACTGTATTACAGTCTGAGTATAAGGATTTTTAAACATTTATTTTTTTTATATGTGTATATAAATGAATTTATGTCTTTACCTGAGAGCATGCATGGGTTAACAACCCTTTTTTTAAAAATAAATTCTTTATTTTTGTGTGCATGGAAAACACTTTACAAAGTGGTTCACTTGCCACAACAGCGGGTGTCCGCACAACAGTAAACATAGTACATCAGTTCGGCATGGATGTCAGTGCACATTTTTTTGTTTGTTTGTTTACTAAGTGAGGCGATGGTGATGGTGTGTGTATTCAGCTGCATCGTCTCCTACTGTCACCTATGCTATATTGTGCTGGTACATAGCTAGTGTAAAAATAAACATTTGAAGTGATGAACCTCAAAGAAACGAAAACCATTAATGCATAAAACGGGAGGGGGAAGTGGGTTAGCCAGGGCTTGGCTGGTGTATCCTGTGGGTGGGACGTTAAGAGAGGGTTATATGAGCCCTTTGTTATGTGAGCCTGAATTACACTGTGGCGCGGAGGGGGGGTAATGGTCAGCTGGTAGTCGGGTAGGTCTGGGCCTTTGCCTGAATGTCGGTGGTCGTGGTCTGGTATGAAGAACGTTGCCCCAATTAAAATCAAAGTCTTAACTTTTGAGCTGTAAATGTGAAGCAATGGAGTCAGTATATGGTGGGAGAGTGTCCCGGTAAACTTTATGTCGTGGCATGAACTCCGGAGAATTGGCTGTATCTTGTCTGAAGGAGCTTGTGGGCCCCACTGATGGCACCACTGGATTAAGTGAGTTCAGGGGAAGATCTAACAGGCCCAGTACCCTCGTGGCTTCCTGCATATCATGTATGACATGCAATGTGTCTCCTTTGTTGATGTGCAGAGCATGAGCTGGACCCCAGCTGTACTTGATGTGGTGCATTCGCAGGAGTGAGGTGAATTGTCGTAGGAAACTTCTTCACACCAGTGTCCTGCCTGAGAGATCGGAGTAGAATGACAGGATCATCCCTTCAAAGGGGTATGTCGCCTGTTCTCTTGTGGCTGTCTGGACTGCTACTTTATCCCTTAAGTTCTGGAACTGGAGCACTATGTGATACCTAGCTGGTATCGGTACGCGGACTATACTGTCTAGTGTAACCGCTTTGGCCGCTTTCGGTGTCAGTAGTGCGGTAAGGAGCCGCATGGTAAAGTGTGGGAGCTCAGCCTCTGGGATGGAGTTGGCGACATCTCTAACTTTCAGGTTTGTTTGGCGATGTTTGTCTTCCTGCGTGGCCAATCGCTGTTCATGGAGCGGATTCTGCTGTCGCAGTTCGTGGATGGCAACCTGAAGCTCTGTTATTTGGCATGTGTGGTCGCTGGAGGTACCGTCCACTGCCCTAAGCCGGCCTGTCAAGCTCCTGAGTTCGTCCCGGATCGTGGCCACGTCGGCCAAGATTGTCTTGTGGTGATCCGCCATGAGCTCACCTATAGCCTCCATAGTCACCGGTGTGGGGGTTGTCGACGCCAGGGATTATCCAGCTTTTGTTTCTTGGTTTTCCTCCCCATGGGTCCTAGGTGAGACTTGGCCGGTTTGGCCAGTGTCCGAGCGTTGAAAGCAGTAGTTTTCCGATATAATGGTCAGGAGCTCAGCAGCCATGCGACCGTCCACTTCCACAGTAAAGCTCCGCCTCCTACAACCCTTTTTAATAGGGACACTCAAGGGTTAAATTCCCAAGTTGTAATAAGATCTGGAGGCTTAAAAACCTGACGAACAGACTAGATGCTACCTCTGATGAAGTGATCATGAAGTTGCATCTATCTTACCGTACATGACAGCACAGTGGAACGCAGGATCAGCAGTGGAACGCACGCTAGCAAATACAGCTAGCAGAGACCTGTTATCCCCATCCCCACTGATCTCCCTCTAAGCTGGCTACCAATAGGGAGTATAGAGTGTGACTGTGGCTGATACAAGTTGGATTCCAATCCTAGTACCACTTTGCCGGCACCTTTTGTGAGTGTATTTGATATTCATAAGAAGAAGAAGAAATAGGAAGCAAAAGGGATTCACTCATATAGGGGTTAACCCTTGGGAAGCTACAGCAGTAGCGGAAACAGATAGAAAGCGAGTGCCCTTGAGTTTAAAATATAGCTTTTAATAGTAAATTTAAAACGTAATTAAAACGTAGTTAGCTATATATGTAAAAAAAAAAAAATGAATAGACCTAAAATATAGTATTCAAAGTTGTCATAAATCAGTAATTCTAAAGGGACAGCTAATTTCCTATAAGTAAATAGCAATCTAGTTCAATCAAGTCTGTAGAAAAGTTTTCAGGATTAATCTCCAAGTGATATGCAAAAACCAAGCAGGTTTTAAAGCATTAAAGTTGATAAATAATAAAGTAAAGGTATAAGGAAAATAGGGTCCCTAAAGTGGGTAATAGCTACATATAGAGAAAATGAAATCGATAAACCATACTTATTGTAACATTTCTAGTAAACAAGTAACAAGAGAGTGCCTAAAAAGGACACATAGTAACATGTTACAAAATATGGTCATAGTGGTCCTGTGTTATAAACAGGCATAGATACATCAGTAGCTTTAGCAGACAAAAATGTGTCTGCACAATAAATTAACCACAATCATAGTGCCTATTAGGTCCGAGATTAGCACTAGAAAGGGTATAGTGCAAAAAGCACTAAAAAAATATAACTCCTACGGTGGGGCTAAGGACTGCTGCCTAAATGTGAAGGATATGTACTCAAAAGATATACATACATATAGAAAGGTGGAGCTCCTAAGAATATGATACAGTCGGTATTCTGTAAAACAAAATTATACAGGCAATAGTGCAACACTGTAAAATGGGCATTAAAAGTGTATAAGCTGAAATATTATAACTCACAAGCCTGGAGTCATACCCTCATATGACTCAGGTGGTATACGCCTCTGGACCATTCAAGGATGTCCCAATCCTTTTTCTCTCTTTGGGGACTCGGTGGTTCCTTTAAGGGTGCTTGATGCTTTGTGCTTTCCCTTTAAATTTGCTGCTAATAGAGATGCAAAATTCCAAAGGAATTCCAGAAAAAAGGTGCTTTATTGTAGATAAAAATTCGAATATAAAATCAAACATATATATATATAAAATAAAAGATTAAAAAATAAGTTCCAGATATTAGTCTGGTTTGACTCAGTAGTCTACAACAGTATATTTGAAAAAGGAAGTTAGTTCAATTTTGATTGTTAATGGGACAGCTTGCTAAATGCGTTATGGTGCTAAGATACTGACCCTGCTTTATATCCATTCAGTTTGTCAAAATAGTGTGTAACACATCCTTACTCTCATTTTAGGTTGTTTTGGCAGTGAAAATAAGTATGTAGAATGGCAATTGCAGCTAAGATGTGTTCTATAATTTGTAAAAATGTATTATGTACAATAACAAGCTGATGTAAATAGAAATCCTTGAAGATGAATACTGCTCAGGAAGTTATAAAATCTTTACCAAATGATTTTTTTTTTTCTTTGAGAAGGTTTTACTCTCCCTTGAGACAGCAGTTGATTTTTTATTCATTTGTTTCATAATGGGGCATTAATGAGAAGAATATGTTGGCGCTTAATAAATAAAACAATACCATGTACAGTCTGCAGAATTGTTTGCATGTGCATCAGTAATATATGCAATTTCCTTTCTCTTTATTTTTATTGAATTATTCATTAATTCAGTAAATTTCAATCAAGTCATACATTGCTATACATTTATTGTCATCTGTTTCTCTGCTGGTGAATGACTAGCAAAACATTTAAATCTGTATAAAAGATTGGAGCTCATTAGCATCCTGACATCTGCTAGCCCTGCTTGACAGTGACTAATGGCTGAATTCGTATGAATAAAAAAAAACTCACCCTCAGGTGAAATTCCGAAGAGCTTCTGTCACTCGAACATTAAACATACACTAATAATGATTGCAATGATGCTTAGAAAAATCTCTCTTACACACTGAAGCACACTGTTACAGCTAATGACTCACATGCACATTATATTTGTATTTCAGATGCACTTATTGTGATTGCAGTGGTGTTTCTGGGATGAAATGGAGTACAATTAGTACCGCTATGCATGTGCAAAGGATTCGTGTGCACTACTGATATTACATTTTAATAATAACCGGTGAAATGTAGAAATACACAGACAGATAGACAGACAGTTGGTTAGACAGATGAAATAACAGAATTAAAACATGCGCGCGCACACACACACACACACACACACACATAAAAAGGGGCAGAGCAAACACACTCTGCCTGATATATATTTATAGAGAATTGAGTAGACAAACCAAAATTATTTGAGTTCTTACACTAACATATCCCCTAACACTGACACAAACAGTAAAAAATATAAGTTTTATAAAAAAAATACATGTTCTATAAATGATAGGAGGTAACACTGAAAATGATGCCGTCTCAAATTTCTTCAGAACGCCATTCTTTATTATGTTGACAGACAGATCATGTTTTCTAACCAGTCATCTGAGTGTTAATCATAGTTTAACAGACACTATAGAGAATGGGAGCCCTAATGCCATGGGAGACCGAGATTAGCGGGAGCTATGCTATAGTACTAGTTAACACGTTAATTCAGAATCCTCTTAATGTTGATAGTAATAGATATGAACTGTGGATGCAGAAACACCATAATTATGTATCTAAATATTTGTTGCTGTTATAGTACCATTGCTAGAGAAGTTGAATTAGTGGTGGCATCCACAGGGAGCTGCTGCTTATGGATGTGTTACCAGTCTAATGCAGATGAGGACAAGTATATCCTAATACTACCATGAGCTACAAAGAAACCTATCTCCAAATTCAACTCTATAAATCAATGTCACATAAAAAGATCTAAAAAGGTGGACCATGCATAGGGGAAGAATTATAGAACTAGATAACTATATAATGTTGGTTTCTTTTTTAACGATCTTTTGAAATTGTATGTAAACAGAAAAAAATAAATAAAAGTGCTGCCTTATGAGTAGGGAATTCAACTATATAGTGCACATTTTGGATTTTGTTTTGGATATGATAGACACATTTAAATACATAAAGGAAATCAACACAGTAAAGGAGGAGACTATATTTAAAAGAAGAAAAACTACCACAACAAGAGGACATAGTCTTAAATTAGAGGGGCAAAGGTTTAACAATAATATCAGGAAGTATTACTTTACTGAGAGGGTAGTGGATGCGTGGAATAGCCTTCCAGCTGAAGTGGTAGAGGTTAACACAGTAAAGGAGTTTAAGCATGCGTGGGATAGGCATAAGGCTATCCTAGCTATACGATAAGGTCAGGGACTAATGAAAGTATTTTGAAAATTGGGGAGATTAGATGTGCCGAATGGTTCTTATCTTAAGTTATAGCGCCTTCGCTGATCTTCATGGGTATTGACCCGGTCATTGGTGGCCTGTTGCTGTTTCTGCACTTCGACCAGTGTTCACTCCAAAGCTGTTATCCTGGAGTCGTGGGTGCTAGATGAGACCTCCAGCAGCATGACCCTAGAGGTGACTCCCTCTATTGCTTCTTTAATGTAGGTCATGTCGGCCATGATGTTAGCTCTAAGTTCCGCCAGCATGCTTTTTAATAGGGAAGCTGTGATCGGTTCCTTAGTAGTGGTACGTGTGTGTTTGGGCTCAGGTGGTGGCGCATACGATGCCCCTTTTCCCGGATCTATGGAAAAATCCTCCGAGGAGTATGAGTAACCATCTTCTCCTTTTCGCCATCTTGTCCCATGCGGACTTTTGCGAGAGCAGTAGAAGTTCTCCGATGTTGCGACTGGTAGGGTCTTTGTCTGCTTTAGTTTTTTTGTGCTTCCGACTCGTGGTTATTTGACACAATACTGGGTGAGGGCATTTATAGCTGTGTAGTGTTTCTACCCTAAAATCTGGATTTTTGCGATATTAGGTAGAGAGCTCGGGAGAGTGTGTCTGCTTTGCTGCTTTTTCTTCAACACGTTAAATACATATATTTCCTAACAATCCTGGATTCCAGTGGAACAGTCCCAGCATTTACAAGAAAAAAAATCCCCCAAAAGCTTGAAAGTCAGGACAAATTGTTATATAAGATATAAGGGAGTATATTTAAAATAAGATATTTTAACATCAAATAACATCATTTTAATTGTGTGTGTAGAGAGGGTTTGGATGAGGGTGTGTATGGAAAGATGGACAGACATGCTAAAGGGAGGTGGGTAGAAAAAAACAAAAAGAGGGGGATGCAGAGAAATGGAAAACTAAAAATGCATTAACACACACACTTAAAAAAAACACATTCACACAAACTGTTACACTATGCTAATACATCACCAAATTAACACATGCACATTCAAACACAAATACACACACACACAAACAGACACACCCTGCCACACTGCACAATAGATTAAAGAAACTGCTATAGCTCTGATCCACCTCCTGAGGTTATCAATACTAATAACTTATGTCTAATTAGATGCTTTTCATAGAAAAGTATTGAGGTGCATGGTGCATGCCTCTTTGAATTACAGTTTAAAGCAGGTGAGGCAAGATCATCTCTCAGCTTTCTGCTTGGCAGCTGACAAGTGTTACTGAGGGACTTTATAAAAGTGCCAATGTCTAATGAAATTGTCAATATTAGAAAATAAAAGTCTGCAGGGGTAGATAATTAACCATAAATTGCTGTGTTTTAAGTATATGGAGTGTTCCTTTAAAGATATATAGATCCAAATTGTAAGACAATTACAAAATATAAATCTTATAGACTGAATATCATATATCTTAGTACGATAGATAGAAAATAGCAGGAAACCGGCACTCAAGGAATTTGATCAAACATATTTACTGTTCAGAAGATTCGACGTTTCAGCTCCTCTAGGGAGCTTTCATCAGGACATACAAAGTCCTTGTATGTCCTGATGAAAGCTCCCGAGAGGAGCTGAAACGTCGAATCTTCTGAACAGTAAATATTTTTGATCAAATTCCTTGAGTGCCGGTTTCCTGCTATTTTCTATATTTGAGCTACCAGAGCACCAGATATACATTTTTTTCTAATTTGGAGTGCAGGGGATTTCTGTCTTTTAATACGATAGATAGATAGATAGATAGATAGAGACAGACAGACAGACAAACATGGGGAAAACATTTGTCTTTATTACAAATTTTTGTATTATTTATAGGAATAAAATGCATAAAGATGGATTCACTTTATTAAGGTGAGTGCTAGTGACATCGGTGCCCTGGATATTTTCCTAAAGCTGTCTTTTGCACACGAGCAGTTGTCAGGCAGGTGACAAACCTCAAAGCAGACATGAAGACTAGAAATTTGGACACAAGCAAATGAGATCTGAAATAGCTGAGATATTAAGGTTAACATTCTGTGTACTCCAGGATTTCTTTACAATTCCTTTACCTACTAAAGTTGCAATGTATTAGCACCACAATAACTAATTACTTTATTAATTAGTTACAGAAATACAAGGCACAGTAAAATACTGAAATAAGTAAATATATTTAGAAAAAATACATACTTTTTTAATGAACGCAAATTCTTACCAATACATTTCAGATGTTCCATTGAGATGGAGTAGTACAATTAGCCCTTAACCCCTCAATGACGAATGACGTAACAGGTCCGTCATGCTGGGGAAGCACAAAACGCCGGATGATGAACCCGGTCCGTCATGCATTAAAGTTAACTCCAGATCGGCGTGGTGCTGGCGATTGCGGGGTTAGCGCTGTTGCTGGGTGCCTCTAAATCAGTGGCAGACTAGCAACAGCAAATTGCAATGTCCCAGCCCACGTGATCGCTGTGACAGCCTGTCAGGATCCTATCCTGACAACCAAGATATTGCTTTATTTTATTGCTGCAATACCTGTTTCTCGACTCTAGTGGCCTCCCTAGCCACTAGTCAATCCTCAGTTGCTCTCACCTGCTTCATATTATTTTCCAAGTCTGATATAAAAGGCCACACCTAACTCTTCACATGGCCTTTTACATTGAAGTCAGTGTTCTAATATTGAAGTCAGTGTTCTGACATGGAACTTTTGAAGTCAGTGTTCTGCCTGAAAACATCCTGTATCCTGACTCCTGAAAACATTGTGATCCTCTATGGAGACTCCGTGTGTCCCGTCGCCGGAATCCTCCTGAAACTCTTATCTTCAACTACTGAAACCATCCTGTATCCTGACTCCTGAAAACATTCTTATCCTCTATGGAGACTCCGTGTGTCCCGTCGCCGGAGTCCTCCTGAAACTCTTATCTTCAACTTCTGCAACTCTGCATAATCCTGTAAGCAACCTGTATTATATTATACTGGAATCTACTTACCTGTTTCAACTGCTGCAACACTGCATGATCTTGTAAGCAACCTGTATTTCATTATACGGGAATCTACTTACCTGTCTCAACTGCTGCAACTCTGCATAATCCTTTAAGCAACTTGTACTATATTACACTGAAAGTACTTACTAGCTTTAACCATTTCAACCCTGTATCATCCTGAATCTGGCTGCAGTGTGACATTCCCCAAACTATTAATCTAGTTGGAAATAACTTCAAACCTACTTGTATATAAAATACTTTATTCATTTACTTTCAAAGTATCCTGTTTGTGGCATATTGCCTTTATTATGTTTTACTCTCAAAGTATCCTTTTTGTGGCATATTGCCTTAATTCTTGCTTTCAAGTAAATTGTTATGTCAAAAAAGATCAGTAAAGTTTTAAAATTTTCCACACCCAGGCGGAATAAATAGACCGATTTTGGGGTGTGATTTTAGTCATCTGTCTGATTGGTTACCGAATCTTGGCTTTGTCTACCATTTATCCTGTCTTCTCTGATCTTTGACCTTGGCTTGTCCTATCGTTGTTCCATTTCTCTTTACTCCTTTAACCTTGTACCTTGACTATTCTCTGCTTGTATAGCCCGGCCATTCTAAGGACCGGTATTACAAGTTTCTCTCTCTGTGTTCTCTCTCTTTGTGGTCTGTCTGTGTTTTGGTTTCGGAATCCATGACAGCTTTGCCAGGGTGACTGGGTACTATCCCCTGATAAGTTTACGCCAAATATTCCCCCTTTCACAGCAAATTGTATGCACTGGTTCATAATTTAAGGTTTAAAATATGCCTTTTGAAATACCCTGGGGTGTCTACTTTTACAAATGGTAGGCCTTTGTGGGGTTTTTTTAACAGTCAAACTGCTATAATGCCTCAAATTGAAAAATGGGCCCATCAAATACGTCTCTCAAAATTCGACTGTAAATACTGAAATGGACAGGTCTCTTATATGGCACTGAAGCTTCACAAAATAGTGCCAAAGACATTCATTGGGGGTATAATTTTACTCAGAAGACGTAGCTGAGCATAATTTTGGGGCTTTGATCACAGTGGCATATATCAAATCAAATATCAAATATACAAAATACTTAGCAATAATGTAATACATATGTAAAAAATTACAAAAAGTTTTTTTTACCACAACATATATTGGTGAAAAAAGGGGGGTATGTAAAGGCACAATATGCACCATATGAGATACCCTGGAGGGTCTACTTTTAAAATGGTAGGCTTTTGTGGGGGTTTTTGAACAGTCAAACTGCTAGAATACCCTAAATTGAAGCATAGGCCCATACAATCCATCTCTCATAATTCTACTGTAAATACTTTTGTGTGGCAATTTTGTTTTCTCTTATGGCTATTAAGCAAGACAAACATACCAAATTCTAAAATCGCTCCACATTAAATGTTTATTTTACTCCTTGTGTTTTGTGACCTGTAACTACCAAAAAAACCTTAAAATCCTAGACACATTAAATATTCTGTAAATTAGAACAACTAAATTAATGTATTTTTCATTACTTTCTTTAACCTGCACAAATCAAATTATGTAAAAACTGTAAAAAAAACACATTTTTCATTTTCTGTATTTTTTTATAAAACATAAGTATATATATATATTACATCAAATAAAGCCCTTTCTGTCCTTTAAAAAAACAGTATATAATAAATATGTGTTGGTGCGATAAATTAGTAAAATTCAAATTTCATTTGAACGCAAACAACAAGAAATACAAAAATTGCTTATGTCATTAAGTGCAAGACAAGCTTTTGAAGCTGTGTACCAAAGGGGTTAAATCCCCCTATAATAAACAAACATTATTGATCTATAATGCGTGTGCATTAAATTTACTCTTCTTGTTGATTTATTTGGGTATTTCAAATGTGCCTACGTTTTTGTTGCTTTGCAAATCTGTCACTTCCTGATAATAGCAAGAAGAGGGCAAGGCATGCAAAGGCTGCAGACAGCAGATCTGCAGCTTTTGCAAGCTGTTTGTCATATACCCCCAAAGAAAACATACCATGTTTCTTTTATTTTGTGATATATTTACTACATAGTTAAAAGAAACAAAAATGTTCAATGGAGTATATTCCTTTAAGTGAAACTTTTTTGCTCTGTCCTACAGCAAATTATGAGGTATGTGAGTAGAAGCCTGGGAATAGTTTCCTTTCATAGCCCTGCATTGTGTTTGAGAGAAATTCTGCATTTCTATTTGCACTCAAGGACAAAATAGACTTGCTAACAGAATAAATGTGCAAAACCCCCATTATTTCTCACATGCATGCTCTTAGTGTGACACATTCTTACGGTTAATGAAATTTAACTTTTCACATACGTTCAATTGTAGTTCAGCAGCAAGTAATAATCAAATTTAAAAATCTTTTCACTTAGCAGTGAGTCGCTACATGAGATTTCCATTAAAGATTACATTTCATACTCCAAAAAATTCTCAATGGAAAAGCTTTACAGGAAGCAGCTCTACAATTTCTTGTTCATTCGTGTCCATCGGTTCATTAGTGGATTTTTCTACACAATGCTTTTATAAGTCAGTATTAACCTTTTATATTAGACATCGTACTTACTTTCTATACTTCTATTTAGGTTTGTACAATTCCAACTCAGACTGACTTCACGTTTTTCAATCAATTTTGACTTGGGAAAAGTTTTTGACTACATTTGTTATAGAAATAAAAATGAAAGGAACACTTCAAGAACCATAATCACGGCAGTTTGCTGTAGAGGTTATGGATGGTGCCAGGGGTACTCTGTCATGCCAGGGTAAAATGTCAAACCATTTGAGAATGGTTTGACAACTTACCTGGAGTCTGTCAAGCATCCCCAACATCCTTTGCAGCTAGAAAACTCTTTACTGAGCTAAGCCTGCAGGAAGCATTTATTGGTGAGCATTCAGCTGTCATTTTTAGCCAATGACCATGCCTTGCATTGCAGAGCTTAGCTCGGTTGAGCTTCTGATAGCAGAGATTCAGGATTTTGGCACCTGATAAATCTCAGAAAAGTTATCAGACAATTCTTAATTGGTTTAACTATATACCCTATAAGGGCAACAGGGATGACCTGCCACCATAATCACTACAGTGGTGGTGCTCAGAGTGTTCCTTTAAGTATACATATAACATAGATTCAATGCTTATTTACTGTTTTACAGCTGGTTAGAGCAGTGGTATCAAACCCTGTTCAGGCCATCTCACCAGTAAGTGATCCTGGGCAAGGAACCTAATGATACATGATTAACCTAATGATTAACTTCAGATATGTTATTAGTTTAAGTTCATATTTATTTATTTGTGCACTAGATCACTTTGAAGTGCTTCCTGCAATTTGCACTTTTATATTAATATGTATTGATTGGATATGCATATTTTACTTTTTACGAATGGAAAGTATTTTGCACTTTATTTCACATAGTTGATGCTGCTAGACAAATTTGCAGTTTGAATTTCAGCGCACCTATTTTTCAGTTTTTACTATTTTCAAGGGTAAGATCTTAAAAAGATAAGTCCATATGGTGTGCCATTTATAATATTGATTCTACTTAACCAACTCATCATTAAATTATCCAATTTTTTTAAAGTGCGATTAGTTGATCCAATGGTTCTCAAAAAATTAACTTCCATTATTCTTCCTACCTTGTTGGCAAGCAAAATCCCCAGATAAACAAAGCTTTCTTCTATTTCAGTAAACCTATACGAGTCCATAATTTGTTGTTTAATTGTCTTATCAAAATTCTTAAACATTGCAGCTGTTTTGTCTATATTCATTTTATAATTTGAGAAGTCACTATACAATGATATCTCATCCATTAAGTGTTTAACAGAAGTTACAGGGTCCGTCATAGTTATTATAGTATCATCAGCATACATACATAGCTTTAGATCATTCCCAGTTGTTGGGACTCCTCTAATAAATTGACTTATTCTTATCCTTTTAGCAAGAGGCTCCATAGATAAGATATACAAAATTGGTGAAAGGGAACAACTCTGTCAGGTACCATTATTAGAAAAAAAAAAAAAACCATTCAGAACATAACTCTATCCCCACTACTTTAGCTATTGGGCCTTGATATAGTGATCTTATTGCTGATAACATCCACTCACAAAAAATGAAGGCTTACAAAACTTTAAACATAAATCCTCAGCCGATCCTGTCAAAGGCCTTCTCTGCATCCAATGACAGGGTCAGCAGGGAACAATCATTACTCTCCCCCCAATCCAATATATTAATCAGGAGTCTAGTATTGAAACTTGCTTGTCTATTAGGGACGAAACTATTCTGATCTTCATGAATAAAACCTTCTGCCAAAATTGCTGAAAACGGCTTTGAATCCATGTTTATCAAAGAAATTAGACAATAGTTTTTGATGTCTTGTGGATTTTTATCTTTCTTCAAAATTGGCAGTATATTTGCACACAACAATTCCCTTGGTCCAACACCTTAATTATCAATCTCATTAAATGTGTTAGTTGAATGTTCACTCAATAGATCTTTATACATCCTATAAAATCTATTAGTCAGACCATCAGGTGCAGGAGTTTTAAAATTAGCGAGTTTGTCGATAGCCTGTTTGAATTCTATTTTAGTTAGGGGAGAATTTAAGATTATATTTTGCTCTTGTGTGATTTTAGGAAGATTAATTTCTTTCAGATAGTTAATTAAACCCTGTTCATCAAGTCGATTTGATATGTTATAAAATAAATAAATCAAAATAACATTCTTGAAAGATCTTATTTTTTTTTCTAGATTCCTATATTTTATCTTATCTTTATCAATACATATTATTCCATTTTCCCTTACCTTCCCTTTTAATTTTTTGGTTAAACATCTTGAAATCCTACTATTGTCATAATAAAAATGTACTTTCAACCTCTCCAAATTTTTATTTATTCATTCTAGTTCTACGTAGTTTATTTATTTTTCTAATTCACTTAATTGATTTAACATTTCATCCGTCAGCTGTTTTTTGTTTTTTTCTAGATAATTTATATTATATATATAAAACTCTGCTCTAAAGGCACCTTTTTGTTTATTTAGCTAACTTTTACATTTTATCAAATATCCTCTTGACAAAGCCTTAAACGCACACCATATTGTTGTACAAGATATACCTTCTGTGCAATTTTCCTTAAAGTATAATTATATAAGAATTGTTATATAGTTTTGATTCTCCTATTTAGTATACTATCGTCTAAACGCCAAATGCTAAACGGTTTATACATTTTCATATCCTTTAAAACAAAGAAAATATAGCTATGATCTGCCCATGGATTATCCTTTATCAGATTTTTTTGAGTTTGTTCTACTTAACTGTTCTCCCCTAAAACTAAATCGATTCTTGAATAAGAATGGTGTTCCCTGGATAAATGTGTATACTCATTTTCCATTGTATGATAAACTCTCCAAATGTCTAATAAATTATTTTCTTTCATAATATTTCCCAAGATAATAGATTGTTTCTTTATTTGATTATTCCCCTTATGATTGCCCTTAATCTTTTTGTCTAATACTATATCCGGAACACTGTTAAAGTCTCCGGCTATGTTCCCATTTTTACTTTTTCTACTTTTCCCATTACTTTCTTAAGGTATTTAGTTGGCAAAAAAATTGGCAAATACATATTAACAAGGGTGTAT
This sequence comes from Pelobates fuscus, assembly GCF_036172605.1. Lineage (NCBI taxonomy): Eukaryota > Metazoa > Chordata > Amphibia > Anura > Pelobatidae > Pelobates > Pelobates fuscus. The sequence continues at coordinate 208,700,417 of NC_086320.1, read as the reverse complement.
ACTTGAGTTTAGTTTACATATGAGAATTTGATATCTCCACACTCATTATCCAGCTCTGAATATATTGTCTCTCTATGATGTCTTTTAGAAAAAAACAATAGCAACGCCTCTTTTTTTCCTCCCCATTAGAGGTGCATGTATAACCTCCTCATATGACTCATATCTCCATCTGATCTTATCTTTCCTTTTCCAATGGGTCTCTTGTAACAGAGCAATATCTATATTCTCTCTTTTAAGTAATTTGTATAAACGCTTTCTTTTAAATGGGGTATTGAGTCCCTTAACATTCATTGAAATGCACTTCATATATATTTTTCCTTGTTTTCACTCTCTCTCATGAACTCGGTCCTCCTCTCAAAATAAACATAAAATTCCTTAATACAACACATAAGTTCCCTATATACCTAGGGTAACCACATACATCCCTAATTAGATGGTGAGGGCCCCATGATACCCTTACCACTAATCTCTTGACACTATTTTTCATAGCATTTATACTCTAAAAATCTCCAAGTAGGGATACTGCAAAGAGCTGACGTAATCCGGCGACCATCTTCTCTCTATTTTATATTACTCTATTGCATCCATTTATTTATTTAAAATCACATCAACATATAATAAGGATGCTTCTAGGGAAGGGGATAGGAGTGGGCTGTGATTAAAAGAGAAGAGGAAACATTTATATTGAGCACTTATATCTCTATTTTCAATCTTCATTTTTCCCTTTCTCTTCCTTCAGTTATCCTATATCTTGTCCATATTTACTGTTTGCTTTGGCATTTCGCCCCTTTTCATTCCTCAGTAGATTACCTACTTTATCTTTCTTTTAATTATTTATTAGTAAAAAAATTCCTCTTGTACAGAATAACCACTAATAATATACATAGGATTTAACAATCTCGTTCTAATTATAGCTGTGACATACCCTCTAATGTAGACGATACCAAAATGATACCGCACTCAATTTTAAAGCAACATATAAAAAAGGGTAGTTTATTGACACAATATAGAAATACAAATAAGAGGGCTATTCTCTCCTATATAGAAGTAAACATATCTCAATTCACATAACTAGTCCCCCATATATGAAGTGCAAAACATTACTTAAAGTGCTCAGTGCTAAATCAACATAAATGTATAACTCAATACACAAGTACAAACACACACACACACACATATATATATATATATATATATATATATATATATATATATATATATACATACATACATACATACACACAATACTGCCTGCCTGCAATTCCTATGCACAAAGCAAATAACTGGAGAAATGGAGGGCACACAGTTGTCAGTAATCCCAAAGTAAACTTATGGGAATACCCTTAAATTTACCTCTCTCAGTAATACTAAATACTGCAATTTGACTATATATCTATATTTTGTAAAGTTTTACAGTGTAAACACTGGGACTGTATATATTTTTTTTCTTTTTACTTTTTTCTTTTTTCTGCATTTTTTCATTTTTTCATTTTTTATGTTTATATTTTTTCTACTTTTTTCCATTATTGTATATATCTCCTAGTCAGCAACTGTCAATATTCCAAATTTGGAATTTTTCATGATACCATAGATTTCAACTGTTATTGTATATTAGTGAGTCAGCTCTTGTAAGGATCTTTTTACACATGAAATCATATTGGTCACTATAGGATTCATTCGCTTTAAATGATCTATTTTTCACTTTTTTGTATATATTTAAATACCTATGAAATATCTATGAAATTCATTAATTATTAAATATAACATTATATTCTATTTTTTTTTGAGTGCAGTATCATTTATTGTTTTTTTGATTATTAGGAGGTTAATTGGCTACCTGGATACTTTGCACCAATACAGATAAAAGAGTGCCTGTATATTTGACCTTTCTATCATTGCCAGAATTATGTTTTCCAGCAACATGAGCTACAGTAGCTCTTCTGCTTGATTGGAACAGAGAGACTAGGCTCCCCACATATAATCAATGAGCCTTGAGCACCCGTGACCCTGACACCGGTTGACCGGTTTCCCTTCCTTGCATAATTTTTTTGGTAGATACTAACCACTGCATACTTGGAACACCTCACAAGACTTGCTGTTATAGAGATGCTCATCTAGTACTCCTGATGATCCTGCCAACGGTGTTTCTTAAACTAAGAGGTTCTCGGACTTCACTTGAACTCTTGACAACTTGTAACCATTTTAGCCTCCGGTTTAGGGCATACTTATACCATTGCCTTTGGGGTTATCTCCTACTGGGCTCTTCTATTGCCAGTATTCATGGTGGAGCATGGTGGAGCTATTGGGACACCGCAGTGGAAGGTACCCGGCTGAAATTTCTTTGCACAAAAGGCAATCCCCAACCTGTATTCGATTGTGCAAAAGGAAGTAATGGCATGTCTGGCACACAGTGTTGGGGCAAGGGTCCATCTGACCACTGATACCTAGTCTGCAAAGCCTTCAATGACATCAGTGAGGACAAGGAACGGGACATGGCTAGCTTGGTATCCAACGTTGTGCAAATGGGGAGTTTGCGGTTGTGCAAATGGACTGTTTGCAGTTGTTTACGGTGCGTTAAACGGGGAGTTTGGTCTGTCACTGTGAAGCGGGCGTAACCCTTACACTACCTGATCGATACAACATCATACCTGATGTTTTAAAGCACGTTATTTCAAACAATTTAGGAATGTTAGGTGATTTATGCCTTTTATGGATTAAAACCAGGCTCTGCATCAACGATGTAATTTTCCATGGGAGTTTTGCCATGGATCCCCCTCCGGCATGCCACAGTCCAGGTGTTAGTCCCCTTGAAACAACTGTTCCATCACTATTGTGGCAAGAAAGAGTCCCTGTGGGTTTTAAAATTCGCCTGCCTATTGAAGTCTATGGCGGTTCGTCCGGTTCGCCCGTTCGCGAACATTTGCCGAAATTTGCGTTCGCCGTATGCGAACGGAAAATGTTATGTTCGCGACATCTCTAATCTTAACTATATATATTGTATATATATATATATATATATATATTATTATAAAATACAAATAATAAGTAAGTTAAAATAAATTTTAAAAACTTAAAAATAATTGAAATAATAAAAATATATATATATATGAAATTTTATTCTAACTGCATTTTGATATTAATATATATATATATATATATATATATATATATATATATATATATATATCAAAATACACTTAGAATGAAATTATATATACATCTATGTATATATAAATAAATCAAAATAATAGGAAATATATATATATTATATATATATATATATATATATAATATATATATATATATATATATATATATATATATCCATAAACAAAATAACATAAATAACTTCATAAATATACACGTAGACTTCAAATATATAAATATGCATATATATTTAAATTCTACGTGTGTATTTATGTAATATTTTTATATAATTAAGTAATTTTATTGATTGCGATTTGAGGGACCTGCCTGACAACCCAGGCTGAAAGTCCAGAGAATTTAATTTGCTTGCACTGTATTTAACCCTGTAACTTTCTATGACCCCATAAAACCTGTACATGGGGGGTACTGTTTTACTCGGGTGACTTCGCTGAACACAAATATAGAAATATAGTATTTCAAAACAGTAAAATACACCACAACGATGATATTGTCAGTAAAAGTGTCATTTTTGCATTTTTCACACACAAACTGCACTTTCACTGATTGTTGTGATACATTTTACTGTTATGAAACACTAATATTTGTGTTCAGCAAAGTCTCCCGAGTATAACAGTACCCCCCATGTAAAGGTTTTATAGTGTTTTTGAAAGTTACAGGGTCAAATATAAGAGTCAAATTTTTTTACATTGAAAATTGCCAGGTTGGTTATGTTGCCTTTGAGAGCGTATGGTAGCCCAGGAATGAGAATTACCCCCATGGTGGTATACCATTTGCAAAAGAAGACAACCCAAGCTATTGCAAATTGGGTATGTTCAGACTTTTTTAGTAGCCACTTAGTCAAAAACACTGGCCAAAGTTAGCGTTCATCATTGTTTTTTGCATTTTTAACACATAAACAAATATAAATGCTATATTTGGCCAGTGTTTGTGACTAAGTGGCTACCAAAAAAGTATGGACACACCCCATATTGAATACTCTGGGTTGTCTACTTTAAAACAATATGTACATGTGAAGTGTGATTCAGAGATTTATGACAGATAACAGTGTTACAATGTCACTATCAACACATTTTAAAAATAGATATTTTGAAACAGCTATTTCCTATTTGTACTTATAGAACCTATAACTTGTAAAAAAAAAGGGGGGGAAAGCAGTAAATACTGGGTGTTTTTATACTCAGGACAACATTTTTAATCTATTAAGCAGTATTTTTTCATTAGCTTTTGTAGATAAGTAAAATATTTTTCAAGTGAAAGTCAAAAAACATGTCTTTTTCTAAATTTTTCACCATATTTTTGTTTTTGCTTTTTAAAGTAAATTATATGACATGATACAAATAATATGTAAAGAAAGCCCTTTTTCTCCTGAAAAAAATCCAATATATAACTTGTACGGGAACAGTAAATGAGAGAGAGGAAAATTACAGCTAAACACAAACACCACAAAAATGTTAAAACAGATTTGGTCCTTATTGTACAACATGCCCAAAAAAGTCCGGTCCTGAAGGGATTTAAAAAAAAAAAAAAAAAAAAGGAATATTTGAAAACATTTAAAATTACAATTAGATATTACAAAAAAGATCCAAACAAAGAAATGCATTTATTTTTATATTGTTACATTGCTAACGGTGCTAACGGTGGAAATATACTGTGTTAATGAGGCAACAAAAATCCAGTGCCATAAAGGACAACTTTACTTACTTTAAATTGATTGTTATAAGTTTACAGCTTTTGTTTCAAATTGAGGAACAGAGATAAAGACAGATGGTATTTTATGCTGTCTTTTAGTTTTAGAGCTTCTTTTTATTTCTTGTCGGTATTTTACTTACAACACTTAACTAATTAACAGTTCGTATCTAAGAAAAACGTGTATACTCATATCAAATACCTATAATCATATAGATCTATGCAAATACAAAACATATATTTGGATTTTAACCTTTTTAATTTAGATGTCTTAGTAACCACTACTACTTGGCAAATTGTTAATAAACCTCAGCAGTATAAGGGCCAAAGATATGGGCCTGCTTATGCTCGTCAGTTGCGTAATAAAAAAAACACACAAAAAACATAGTTTTTACATCTCTATAACTATTGGGAGAGCAAAGTCCTCCCCCAAAACATGTAGTACATGGGTAATATCCACTAAATAGTTGAGCAGCAACCAGTGGCTAATAAGCTATTATTATCCCATCTCTTGAAAAATTACATTAGGTATCAATCATATCATTAGGAGGGGAGGAAACGGTCATTGTTCCCCCTTTAATCTCATACCCATTTTTTATGTGTTTGAAGGTAGATGAAATAAAAGCTGGACAGCTATGGCTACCCTGTCACAATTACCCCATCCCATCTCTGACGGGATTGTGATTTTATCAGTTATAGGGTAGGACCTGTTCCTGTGCTCCTAATTATATGTTAAATTGATACAATATGAACTTCCAACAAACGCACTATAAAATGAAACATACCTTTACTATAAAAAAGCAGGTATAGAGCTTGACACTTTATAGTAATAAAGAATAATAGTTCTACTTCTCAAGAATAGCAGAAGTAACACAGTATGGGGTTGCATAAAAAGCTCAGCTTGTTTATAATGTCAAGTTATAAAATATTAATAAAAAGCCACTGTTATGCAAATGTACGCAAATAAAATATTAACAAAATTAATAAAAATAATAAAGGAAAACTAGTATGACATGCACCTAAGTAAACACGAGATGATATGCTTTGTGAACATGATTTTAACTATTCAATATAAATGTTCAAGTCTGCGTTAAAATGTAGAAATTGTGTAAAATAAATATTTTTGTATAGAATTGATTGGATTTTACAAGTATTCACAGGTCAAGTTAAAGCAAGTTTTCAACTTGTATTAGACAGTCGAGGTTGGAATTATATTTTTTTAGCTTGAATGAAAAATCTTTAACTTGGCTAATCACAAGAATTCTTGATTGCGTGACTCAGATGTCCCTAAAACTCAATTTGAACTTGACTTATAACTCAGCTGGGCTTAACAATACCAATGTATAAAGTATTATTGTATTATTATTTATTTTTTATTTCTGCATGTGTTATTCTGAGGCTCCTAGAATTATGTTGTTAACCATTGCACAAATACATTTTTAAGCAGGAGTGGACAGATATTAAATATTATGTTTACAAAATAGTAACCATTAACTATTATGTATTCTGTGTATAATTTTGATGGCATTGGTAATCAAAGAGTCCCATTACCGTCAAAGCAGATGTCAACATTAGGACATAATCATATGCATTATGAACTTGTGTTTCCAAAATGAAGGAAAACACATGGCCAGTCTTATGCCAACTTATTTACAGATAATATCACAAGGAGCTGACTCTTTACAATGTTTTTGTAGAATTATAGAAAGTCTTACTCTTGTAACAGAGAGGAATTCAGTTTAGCGCATTCTTATTTTCTCTCTTCCTTTCCGATTAAAAAAAAAAAAAAGTACAAGTGCATGTTCTCTGCTTTTGTTCTTGTTCATTTTTTTTTTTTGTATATCTTGTAAATACTACTGGAAAACAAACAATGAGTAATACATTATTCATCATTTGTGAAAATTAAACTATATTACATTTTAGATGACATCATCTGGGTCTGCTTCTTGGAGAGGAGAGAAGGTCAAGTAAGAATACATTTTTGTTAAAGAGCACTCTAGCCACCATAATCACTACAGCCCGACATTATTAATGGTTTGACTCACTTTGTTGGGTCCTTGGGCACCCAAGATTAATCCCTCTTCACAGATCTAGTGAATTATGTCTATGTTTGGACATAATTAATTAACTGAGAACATCAGATGAAGCCCCAAAGCCAAACAAATAAGTCCCAATAGGGCTTGCATTGATATTTGTAATGTGGAAGGTAACACTATAGCTATACCTGTGTGGAGTAACGGACAACAGGCACCTAGAGATCCCAGTCAATTTGCAATCCATTCTGAAATAGTGCTGCCTCTTTACCATGAAATGGCACAAGTAGACTCCTAGCACCATAACTACTACAGGTCATTGTAAAGCTAATTGCGCATAGAGTACCCCTTTAACACAATATATTGATTACATTTTACTGCCAACTTGATATTCATCCATTTCAATTGGATGTTCAATTTAAAGATTTAGCTATTACACATACAACTGCATATGGACATTGCATATAAATAAAACATTTCTCATCATAATTAAAAGAAAAGGTAACTAGATGCATACTTGAAAAATCAGAATATTCAAGGTCATAATTTTTCAATGTAGGGTAATAACTGCTTGATCCAAGGATTAATCTGACTGCCATTCTGGGGTCAAGATGGATTTTTTTCCTAGTTTGTTGCAAAATTGGAATTGCTTCAAACTGTTTTTTTTGCCTTCTTTTGGATCAACAGCGAAAAACAAATGTGAGGAAGGCTGAACTTGATGGACGCAAGTCTCTATTCAGCTATGTAACTATGTAACTATGTAAAGGTGCTTGTTAAATGTTCTCTCGATGCAGTGATGAAGTTGTTCACAACTGATATCATTTGGTAATATAATATCAATGTCAGTGATATTGGTAGTATTTAATTATCTCAAAATGTATGCACAAATTGAAAAATCTGTAGCTCCTGTTCAAACATAGAATACTCTCAGAGAAAGAAGAGAATCATAGTAAAGATGTTGACCTTTTCATTGTATGTGGTGTTGTTCTGCCAGTTCCCAAAGCTTGCACCCATTCATATGACCAACGTAGACACATAAAAAGCCATTACAGATTGAGACCTGTTTCACTAGCCATGGATAAAATATAGTTCTATCATGCAGACATTATGCAAAATGCAGCTTAACAACAGTATTAACAACAGAGAACAAAGACTGTAAACAGATGGCTTTATCGAATATTAAAAAGAAGCTTTTAACTAATCTAAGCACTCAAAGGCATACAAAGGCAACTCGTCTGGAAATTCTCACTTGCCACAAGTGTTATTTTTATCTAACCACTTGCCTTTAAGTAGATATAATAATCACACAGATTATTTAATTGACTGATGCTATTGTGTGTGTAAATGGGTTGATATGCAGAGGTATTCAGTAAAGTACGTTACACAAATAATTATTATTCAATTTGCTTATTTGCGTACTTTGGGGGAGTTATACAATTTTCCAGTAATGGATAAGTGACATTGGTTATGACTGTAGGTCAACCTGTAACTTGATACTATCCTGCTGAGTGAGTGTTATTTTACTGCAATGAAATCCAGATGAAATCTAACACATATTCAGTTAATTGCAGTATGCTCATAGTGCACAAAAAACAATTCCTGCACTTTTTGCTGCAATGCTATGCGACAACAGGAACGTTTTCCTTCCTCACTCTCTTTGAACTGTAGTGCAAAGTAGAATTGAGTGCTTCTCATAGACGTTTGATGATTCTTTATAAGAAACATTGTTGGTGGATTGCGGTAATTTGTATCCAATTCACTGGCTATTAGACACCAGTAATGATGCATTCACAAGAGGAGGATTGGAATTGAGCAATGAGACTCTCTATGCTGAATTCAAGATGAATCTAATAGGTTTTAAACCCTTGAATGCCAATTTAGAAATCTAAAAATAATTGGCATTCTGAGCTAACTGCATGCTTCTCGTAAAAAGTATGGAATCCAGTGATTCTTTGAGAAGCATTCACATTCTTTCTGATACTGACTGTATAGCCTTTCAGTTATTGATATTCTTCACTAGGAAGTGCCTCTAGTGGCTCTAATTCTTCTAGTTCACTTCTCTTGAGACTTGCCTGTCAGAGGGCTCTGATTGGCTGGCTTACTTATTAGTCAACCAATCAGAGTGCTGTTACTCATAATGCATAGAGTGGAAAACTTTTCCACATAATAAATAGCTCACATTGCATGGATAATCCTTTATGCACTTTGAGAAATTGTTTCATTTTGTTGTGTTAACTTTGGTGGGTGGGTGGGAAACGGGGGGGGAAACTTACCCCTTATGTCATAATAGCCCTCATTAACTGGCCACCGGTGGGTCCTTTTTTTCCAGACCGCACAGGTCCCATGGGGCTTTTCTAGCCATTGGTACAAAGTGATTACTAGATTTAAACATTGATAAAATATGTTCTTGCGTGCTGCTTGGCAGGTGCGGGCATTGGGAGGTTTTCAGCTTCCCTTATAGTAATATGGGGTAACACAACTTAGGAAAAGATGCAAACCATTCATTGACAGCTGTTTCATTGTTAATGCAAATCATCAGCATGAGGTTTTTTACTGGCTTGCTTGTGAGGCTTGGCAGTGCTTGTGAAGAAAAAAAACAAAGTTGTGTTTCAAAGCTGTTGTATACAGCAAACACAGACTCAAAGAAATCCATGTTTAAAATGGAATGAGGCAAAAATGTGATTCTTTGTTGAACTAATTTGCATATGCCCACCCAGAATCTTTTGCGGTAGTATCATCACTGCAAATTTGTGATTCCTGTGGGAAAAGCAAGTCGTATGGCTTGACCGGTGTTCAGATTTTTGTTTAACATTGTATTAACTATCCACAGACTTGAGGTAGAAGGGGTTTTCAATCACAATTTTCCCCACCATACCTTTTTTGTTTTTTGCTTCACAAGCACTGCCAAGCCTCAATCGCAAGACAGTAACCAACCTCATGCTGATGATTTGCATTAACAATGAAACAGCTTTCCATGAGTGGTTCACTGGCTTTGCATCATCATTTCCTAAGTTGTGCTTTAACCCCTTAAGGACACATGACATGTGTGACATATCATGATTCCTTTTTATTCCGGAAGTTTGGTCCTTAAGGGGTTAAAGTTGTTGTATAGAGCAAACACAGAATCAAAGGAATCCATGTTTAAAATGGAATGAGGCAAAAATTTGATTCTTTGTTGAACTCATTTGCATATGCCCACCCAGAATCCTTTGTGGTGGTAACATCACTGCAAATTTGTGATTCCTGTGGGAAAAGCAAGTCTTATGGCTTGACTGTTGTGCAGATTTTTGGTTAACATTGTATTGAATATCCACAGACTTCAGGTGGAAGGGTTTTTTAATCAATTTCTCCCCAGTATCCATGTGTGTGGCATTGTGTGTGGCATTGTGCCTGGATTGACTACAAGAAAGCCTATGACATAATGCCACACACATGAATACTGGAATGCATGCCTCTCTACAAGGTCAGCAAGACAATAAGAGCCTTCATCAAGAACTCGATGGGCAGGTGGAAAACAACTCTATAAGCCAATTCCAGGACAATAACTCAAGTGAACATTAAATGTGGTATATACCCAGGTGATGCGCTATCCCCAATGCGGTTCTGCATAGGCCTCAACCCCCTTAGCAAGATCATCAAGAAGAGTGAGTACGGATACAGGTTCAAGAGTGGAGCTACCATCAGCCACCTACTCTACATGGATGACATCAAGCTGTATGCCAAGAATGAGCCACAGTCTGTAACGGATCACCTGATACCCCGACTAGGTACCTCCGTTGAAGGATGCTCCTAGCGCTTCCTGAGGGTTCCAAGTGCTCCGCCAGACACCACAACCACCGCAGACCCCACTAAACGCCGCAGCTTGGTTGGGGTCTCACCGTCTCCTACCCACCCTGGACCTACGACAAGGCTCCAGGTTCCAGTGGGTAAACCTCTCCTCCAAGAGAGTGAAGCAGGAACAAGCTCTTAAAAGAGCTTAGTAGTGATTAGCTAAGGGAGTATGCAGAGCATAGCAATCCCTTGTAGTGATATAGCAATTCCCCCAATAAGAGACAGGAGTCTAGATTGAGGGTAAAGAAGAACTCTGGTTTAATGACACACACTCTGCTTTTATGCAGTGCTTCCATGCAAGGAAGACGCCCACAGACAATTATACATTAGCCAATCAAACAATGGTTACAACCCATGAATCCCTCCCCTCTAGTTGGGAGATAATTGAGTTTCTTACTGTATCTACTCAATTATCTCCAAGCTGAAAAATCATACTTTTTATACATTTTTATAACTCCCTGATTTTACATCACTTATGAATAAATGATGGCTCCCAAAGATGAACTGCTAAGGGAATGCCTGAAGCTTCCACAGATCGAGAATGCAGAAAAAGTGGAAGTCCCTTGACAAGGCAAACCTCTCCATGGGGTGTACCACCGGCAGATAGTGGATGTGGCTCACATGACAAAATCCTGCCTGTGGTTGGAAAAGGCAGGACTGAAAGACCGCACTGAGGCACTAATCCTAGCAGCACAGGAGCAGGCACTCAGCACCAGATCAATAGAAGCTGGAGTCTACCACACCAGGCAATACCCAAGGTGCAGACTGTGCAAAGAGGCCTCTGAGACAGTCCAGCACCTAGTAGCCGGATGCAAGATGTTAGCAGGAACAGCATACATGGAGATACACAACCAAGTTTCTGGGATTGTGTACTGAAACATCTGCACAGAATATGGATTGGATCTGCGTAAGCCCAGATGGGAGATACCACAAAGGGTAGTTAAGAATGACAGGGCTAAGATCCTGTGGGACTACAAGATCCAGACAGACAAGCAAGTGCTGGCCAACCAACCAGACATTGTGGGGGTACACAAGGAACGGAAGACTGCAGTCCTGGTGGATGTGGCAATACCCAGTGACTATAACATCAGGAAGAAGGAACATGAGAAGGTGGACTAATACCAAGGACTGAAAGAAGGCAGTAGTTGTCCCAGTTGTGATAGGAGCACTCAGGGTTGTGACTCCCAAGTTGGGGTAGTGGCTTCAACAGATTCCAGGTGGGACATCTGAGATCGCTGTCCAGAAGAGTGCAGTTCTAGGAACAGTTAAGATACTGCACAGAACCCTCAAACTCCCAGGGCTTTGGTAGAGGACCCAAGAATGAGGAATAAACATACCACCCAGGAGGGGTGAGAAAATTGTGTGTGTATATATATATATATATATATATATTTATAACATCTGCTATTATGTAGTTACAAGTTATGTAACTATGACGTAGCCGGGTAGCCCTGACAAACCACCCCTCTATTCCTTGACGAAGAAGCATACCTTGAGTATCCACGCATGCCCCTGGGGATCCGAGGCATGCCTGGCAATCAGGAGAAGGGTGAACAGCTGAGTTGGTGAATAATCCGTTATTGTTGTCTTATATAAAGCTTTTTTACTGTAATGTATATTTTGTATATGCTGATGAAAGCTCCGCAAAGGATTCTGGTTGGGCATATGCAAATTAGTTCAACAAAGAATCTCATTTAGGCCTCATTACATTTTAAACATGGATTCCTTTGAGTCTGTGTTTGCTGTATACAACAGCTTTGAAACACAACTTGGGAAAATAAGCAAAGCCAGGAAAAACTAAATAAAAGAAGGAAAAACTAAAAACTTTGGAGTGCCGGTATTATTTTGGAATTTGTGTTTTATGTGACCTAACACTGAGAATCACACTTTAAAAGTTGGAGTGCAGGGGTTTTGACTTTTTTATATATATATATTTATTTATAGCATTATGTAGTTACAAGTTACATTTTCATCAGAAGATGACATACACACACACATATATATATATATATATATATATATATATATATATATATATATATATATATATAACAGGAGAAAATCAGGATGCACACACAGGTCTTTGAATAAGTGCAATGTGATTTAATCAATCATCAAACGTGCAGCAAATAGAATCAACGTTTCGACCCCAGCGGGTCTTTTTCAAGATTGAAAAAGACCCGCTGGGATCGAAACGTTGAATCTATTTGCTGCACGTTTGATGATTGATTAAATCATCTTGCACTTATTCAAAGACCTGTTTGTGCATCCTGATTTTCTCCTGTTTACATATTGGACGCATTTGGATTGCACCCAGGCTATCGTACCTCAAACTCTGGGAAGGCGAGTGCCAAGTTATCTTCTATTTTTTATATATATATAAATATATTTATATTTATATAGTTTTCCAGCCTTTTCCGTTTATATTTTCCTCATTTTATCATATTTTAAATATGTTGATGAAATTGTGTTATTTTGACTTAGAAATATTATAAGTTATACTGTCATTAATATACAGCATTCTTGATCACAGATTCACCAAATGTAATCTTTATATTTGAAATCATAATACTCAATTTTTTACATTTTGGATGTGAATTGGCAGATGCAACAGAAGTACTTTCTTTAAAAGCATTCACTCTTTTATCAAATTAATAGCCTGCTCTCAGACAAGACTAGAAAAAAACCAGATGATTAACTTAATTGCTTTGTCCATCAGTATAAATACTTTGTATGCAGTGCTGCTATGGAGCTTTGTGTTGCTATAATTTAGGGTGCAATGGATTTTCAGTACCTTTTATACGAGAGCCAGTAATTATGGGTTACGGGCCAATACTTGTGGATACTGAATGGATAATATCTCAAGCTACAGCACAGCTAATAACATTCGTAGTCAGTTTGCTACTTCAGTGAAATGCAGAGATCTTTATTGTGGTTTTAATGTTATTTTCTGATAACATGTTCATCAAACCACACAAGATTAAGATGCTATTAATGACTTCAACAGTAATAATTTAATTATTTATAATAATAATAATAATAGTAATAAAAAGGGCTGCAAGCAGCAATGCAGGTAGAAAAACGCTAGACACTAAACACAGAAATGTAGAAATACACATACTGCTGTTATTGATACAAATTAAAATGATATGTATTTTTATGATATTTGAAGATTTTTCAAGTGGCCACTATGACACATGTGCCTGATACTGCAGATGACAAAATGCATTATACACTACAGCTATACAGATCCAAATACAGCTATCTATGATCATAACAATTTTAAAGAGTTTTTCCAAGTAGTTTTGATTTCCACAGTTAATAAAAAAATATATACATTGCCATATTTGTAGTCATTTCAAAATAGACACAAAATCCCATGACTGACTATATGCATAAGCAACTTCAAAGAAGGTTTTTATAGTTTTGAAAAAAATGTTAGCAAAAACAAATGGGAGCCACATCAGGTGATATATGGCTTTCATATACAGCTCACCTGACTTCCACACATTATGATGTATTTTAAAAAGACATTGTTATCAGTCCAAAACGGCAACCATATGACTACTATCTTTTCTTGAACAAAACGGAATCTAGGTCACAGCATAATCTCACACAGCAATGTGTACATGGTTTTATAAGTGGTTCTGTAGAAAATGATTTTTGAATTGTGTGCACAATTTGTCAGAAAAATAAAAATGAGCTTTATGTTGCGTAGGGTATATAGCGGGGTACGTTTGGTTTTATAAGCATTTTTAAAAAAAGTAGTGTATTTAATTGCCTTGTCACTCAGGATACATGATATGTTAATGTAGAGCTTGGTATTCCTATAACTAAGGATTCAGTGGATTTTGATACCTGTCATACAAAAGCCAGTAATTTGAGATTATCGTAGTATGGATTTTTGTTATAATTTAGGGTGCATCGGCTTTTTAGCACCTTTTATACAAGAGCCAGTAACTATGGGTTTTTACCAGACAGGAGGCAAATATTATGCAATAGGCTTTCTTTACTAATCACAGCAGCAAATGGGTTAAAAAACAGTATAGTTAGAAGAGAAACAAAAACAAGGTGCAACCAAACATGCTTATAGGTAACATGAACAGCCAATCAGCAAAAGGCATAAGTAATAAAACAGGTATGCCCACACATATCTTTCTCTTTCGTGCTGACAAATGGAATGTAGAATAACTTCAAGAAAATCTGAACTGCAAACTTCGAAACAGTAAATCAGAAAAAAAAATAGAAATTAACTTTGTTTTCAATACTGCTTAATTAAAAAGAAAAAGAACCTGAGTCATCCTCATTCCCAAACCTGACAGGGACACGGAGGCCCTGGCCTCCTATCGTCCGATTTCACTGCTTAATGAGGATATTAAACTCCTTACTCCTTAAAATCCTAGCATTGATAATACAAACATTCTTGAGTAGCTCACCAACTGGGCTTTGTGAGGGGCAGATAGGTGGTCACAGGGCCCGCAGAGCACTAGCGGCTGTGACGGGGGAGGCCCGTGGGGGAACATCCTTGCGATCGCCATCCATAATTGGCCTTTATATAGAAAAGGCATTTGATAGCATTACCTGGCAACACCTGCTTTGTGTGCTGAAGTTGAGATATTTTGAACAAATCTTTGTAAATGTTATCATAAACTTAAAACATAACTTAACAGCCCGTGTTACTATGAATGGCCTTGACTCCCCTTGGTTCACTCTTGAAAGAGGTGTGCGATAGGGCTGTCCGCTCTCACCACTGTTATTCAACTTATCAACTACTTACTCAGAGCCATAGAAACCTTGCAGTGGTTCAGGGGGATCCTGCTGGGCGGGATCAACCTGAAGGTCTTTGCCTTCGCCTGATGACCTTTTACTTTTCACTGTCGATCCTCATAGATAACTGCCGCCCTTGGTTACCCTGCTCAATTAATCTCATACTATGACGGGTCTAAATATTAACTGTAATAAATCATGTGCCCTTCATCTGGGACTATTGGAACTTCCCACTGCCATATACCTTTGCACCTCTAGCGACCCATTGACATACCCTCCATTACCACAAGATTTGTAGCCACAAGTTATGTAACTTTTATACTTCTTAGGTACTGTATCAAGGGCCAATGGCTATACTTGCTTCATATGACTGCCATAGGGAATACTAGGGTCTAGCAGGTAGCATTACACAATAGATATTGTCCCATATTAACAACCCGGTACCTTGGGGAAGTACACTCTTCTCTACCTCAATTCCCAGTGGAACTTTTTTTGCCCCCCAACACTATATCCTTTTCTACTAATTTGCTCTATATCTAATCATTCAGATGGGATGTGCCTTCCCTTTCTAACACCTACTGATCGGCCACGTGGACATTGTTTGAGACACTGTAGTGACCACATAGACTGTAACTTACTAACACTATAATAGGACTGGACATTTGAGTTACGTTTTTCTTTATTTAGTTTTTTTAATAATGTTATTATAATTGTATCGTGGTCTATGGTTAATGATTAATGTTTCCATGTATGGCATTCACAACAAAAATTGTATTTGGTAAAAAAAGAAAAGAAAAGAATGAAGAGGAAGGGTTAATCGGGTGGGATAATATTCATCTCCTGTCTTCAATAAAATTCAGAATTCTTGAATTGTATGGCAGACAGGAGGCTCATATTATGCAAGTCAAAATCTAACTATATTATTACTTTTATATGCAATTTAAGTATTTAATACAATAGTAGTAGGGTCATAGAAACACAGGGTTCAGGTCTAAAATAAAATGTTTTGAATGTGGACTGAGAGGACCAATCAGCAGCTTTAAGGATATCAGTCAGAAAAGCACCTGCTTGAATAACTTTAGTGGACATGCCTCCTCTAGCGGAATGTGCTTCAATATAGAAGTGTCAATAACTGCCATGGTCATCATTTGTTTAACTAACCTGGCAAGAATGGCTAAAATTACGAGCAAATGGAATTAAAAAAATGAAATGAGAAGTTGAGGAAAAGAAGAATGCTAAGATTCAAAGTCTTATGATCTTAAGCTTTTGAGCAAATACTACACAAAGATTATTATGGGTCAAGATGCCAGGGTAAACAACTGATGTAAGGTTAGTTTTTGTGCATCTGTTAACATGGAAATGGACACCAAGGAGGCAAATCCCTTTCCAAGATCTTGGCGACCAAAAATCAACAATGCTGCCAGGGAGAGGTGACCTGATAGGACCAGTGGGTGAGAATTCCTGGTTGAGTAGCGAAGAACAGACTGTGACATAGGAAGGATTTCTTGGGATGTCTTTTAACATCACCAGAATTTGAGGAAACCATGACTGAGTTCAGGGCCGGACTGGGGATACAAAGCAGCCCTGGAAAAAAAAATCTATGCCAGCCCCATAAGTCATTGCGCCATATATTGCCGTATGTAATATGTAAGGCAATGTCTTGCCACCCCAGATGGTTGAGTATATATATATATATATATATATATATATATATATATACACACACATTAAGCATTCTCACATGCAGTGTTTACATTGCTTCCTAGTGACACCTCTAGTGACAGTCACTCAGTCACTAGAGGTGCTTCCTGTGTCAGTGCTGCACAGCGTGATTGCACAGTGTGCAGCACCTACTATCAGGGCCTTTGCAGCCAATCCTATGGCAGAGCATTGGCTTGGCTCAGATCATCATGCTTGATGATGGTGTGGAAATCTATTCACAAACCGGACTTTACATAGGACACGAGGCCATGCGTTTAGACTGGAAGAAAGAAGATTTCGTCTAAGGCAAAGGAAAGGTTTTTTTACTGTAAGAACAATCAGGATGTGGAATTCTCTGCCTGAAGAAGTGGTTTTATCAGAGTCCATACAGATGTTCAAACAGCTACTAGATGCATACTTGCAAAGACAGAATATTCAAGGATATAATCTTTCAATGTAGGGTAATAACTGCTTGATTCAAGGATAAATCTGACTGCCATTCTGGGGTCAATAAGGAATTTTTTGTCCTAGCTTGTTGCAAAATTGTGCTTCAAACTGGGTTTTTTTTTTTTTTCTCTTTTGGATCAAAAGCAAAAAACAGGTGTGAGGAAGGCTGAACTTGATGGACGCAAGTCTCTTTTCAGCTATCTAACTATGTAACTATGTAACTATGTCAGCCATAGAGGCAGGGCCAGTCGAGGGGAGACCAGCACGGCGTGGGGAGAAAAAAAAAAGGTGAGTAAAAACACTTTTTAAATACACACAGATACACCATGACACAGACACACAATGACACAGACACACACACCATGACACAGACACACACACACACACCATGACACAGACACACAATGACACATACACACACGCCATGACACAGACACACAATGACACATTCACACACGCCATGACACAGACACACAATGCCACAGACACACAATGACACAGACACACAATGACACAGACACACGCCATGACACAGACACACGCCATGACACAGACACGCCATGACACAGACACGCCATGACACAGACACGCCATGACACAGACACACAATGACACAGACACACACACCATGACACAGACACACACACCATGACACAGACACACAATGACACAGACACACACACACACCATGACACAGACACACACACCATGACACAGACACACACACCATGACACAGACACACACTGACACATACACTCACACTGACAGAATTACAAATTTTACCTGTGGGTGACAGGTAAAGACCGGCTGGGTGGGCTAGTGGCCGCTGGAGGTCTGCTGGCCGCTGGCTGGGGGAGCTCTTCTTGCGGGCGCAGGGATAACTTGAATGGCGGCCGCAGGGGAAGCTCTTCTTGCGGCCGCAGGGGGAGCAGGCTGTTCTGTCTCTGCTCCCCCTCCCTCGCGCGCAGCTTAATGAGACTGGAGCCGGAATATGACGTAATATTCCGGCGCCGGTCTCTTTCTAGCGCGCGAGGGAGGGGGAGCAGAGACAGAACAGCCTGCTCCCCCTGCGGCCGCAAGAAGAGCTTCCCCTGCGGCCGCCATTCAAGTTATCCCTGCGGCCGCAAGAAAAGCTTCCCCTGCGGCCGCAGGTCACCCCGGCCCCAGGTGCTGACGGCCCACCGGGAAATTTCCCGGTATCCCGGTGGGCCAGTCCGGCCCTGACTGAGTTGGCCTCCATGGTGTTATCAGTACTATTGTCGATTTCTGAATATAGACCTGAAATAAAACCTGACGAATAATTGTGAAAGGGGGAAAAGTGGATAGGGTTCCCTGAAGGAAACTGAAGTAATGCATCTACTCCAAGAATGTATGGATCTAGATGCCAATTGAAAAAATCGTGAAGTTGCTGATTGAGACATGACGTAAAAGTTCGAGCTGAAAAGATCCCCATAAAATTTCTATACAAAATGATCACGTTTCCAATCACTGAAATTGACTAGGAAATTAAAGTTCCAATCTGCAATCATGAACGATAAACCCGGGAAGGTAATTTGCTTTCAACAAGATGTCTCTGTTGAGACAAAAAATGGTAAAAGTCTTTTGCAATGGAGGCCAGAAGCTTTACATTTTTTGCCTGCTTACCGATTGACATATTGCACTGCTGAAATGTTGTCCATCTGCAAAAGGATACAACAATAACTTTTGTCTTTTGCAAAACTTTTTAATACAAACGAGCCTGCAAACAGTTTTAGAAAATAGATATGAAGGATGGAGACCCTTTTTCCCTCCTGTGGACATTGTTCTACATCTCGCTCCCCAACCATGTCAACTGGTGTCAGATTCAATGACAATATCAGGAAAGGAATTGAAAACAGCTTGAATATATTGAACCAATGCAGCAGTTGCAGACCATTGGGTCTTTTTATTGGCTAAACCAGTGGATGGAATGGTAGCTAGACACCAGAAACTGATGAACAGAATCACAATAGAAGCCAGATGAGCGATAGCAAATAAGTTGCTTGATACCACAGTCCCCACACTAACTGGGGTGATGTAAAGCATAAAAGAAAACTATCTCTTGGACAAACCAAGAGTGATGTTACACAACACTACCAAGTCCTTCAAAAAAGCATGACTGCCTTGGATAGATTTGATTGATTAGGATGGTAGTTGTGTTTTTGGCGGCCTCACAGTGGAGCACGGGCAGACAGCAGGGGTGGGTATCTGGGCAGACATGATCCAAGTAGCATTAACAACTCAATAGAAGCGGATATCAGTGGAAGTGCATTAAGTTATAAATGGTTTCAGTTTTAAGTATTATAAAATGATAAAAACAAAGAAACCGAAAGCACTCATATAACCAGTCAGTGAGCAGGATGTGTTGAACTAGATTTTATAACAAGACACGGAGGCTTATATTGCAAATCCCTTTCTTTACTGTCCACCAATAGCAGCAAAGAATACAAACAGAATGAAAAAATAATGAACATACAGTAACATAGGCCCCTCCACCGCTCAGGTCCCAGTATAATAGGCAGCACTTCCCTTCCATTTCCCCCTTCGCTTTTGACCTAATTGTAATCTGTATATTGGTAATCATTTGACTATGTCTACATAATGTTTTGCCTGTCAACTGCATTATATCTTGGCTGTTCAACTAACTGTTATATGCTATATATCTTTTTTATCCAATGAAAACATATAGTGTTTTTTGTTTCTGAACCCTTTATCTTGCCATCCTAAACCTGAATTCCAAGCTACTTGGTGTTATAGATTGACCCCAGTATCTAGCAATTAAGATTTTGAGACTTTTAAAGCATGTATTATTAATAGAAAAAGGAACATAAGGGTGTATCAGCCACTCACACTGGATGTGAGAGTGTTGGGACACCCAAGGTCAGGATGGTGGTTCCAGATCCACCAGTAAAGGGCTTGAACCCGGATTAAAGTATTAGAAAAAGAAAAAAGATAGAATCTCAATCACAAGAGAGAGATTCTAAACTGGTTTTAGATACAATTGATAGGACAATAATAAATATGGTGACCACACCAAAAAGCACTGTACTATTTAAACCTAAAACAAGCACCAAATGATATACAGCATGATATGAGGTATTACATAGATCCAGAAAGTGGCTCAATATAAATCAAACTAACTTTATTGGTAAATAAAAAAGAGAGTACACTTAAAATGGAATGTAATAAGTAGAGCTAATTGCAATATATCAATAGACTGAATGCCACTGGGCAAAAAATAAGCAAGGTAAGTAACAGCTTTGAAGAGGACTATTAGTAAGTAAATCCCCAGAGATTACAGAAAAATAGCTCGGACTCCTGACTCTTGCATAGAGAGCCCAAGGATGTAGCCTTAAGGCTCCTGTGTAGAGCCTCAGCTGTCCTTGTCGCTATATGGTAGGAGAAAAAAAATCCCCAAAGCAGCAAAACAGCCAGTACCAGAGATAGAGCAAGTATAAAGAGCAAAAAATCCCTGTAACTCCTAGAAACACCTTCGAGGGTGTTCTATGCTATCCCTAGGTGGGAAACCAGAGAGGAGATTAGCCTAAACAGCTTCACCAAATAACTCCTAAATAGAGAGTTTAAGGAGGTAGTAACTCCTAGTAGGGCAAGTCAGCCTGCCCCAAACAAAAATAGAGCTATTATCCCTGTTGCTCCTAATGGAAACACCTTCGAGGGTGTTCTATGCTATCCCTATATGGGAGGACGGAGAAGCTGAATTCCCTTCAAATTAAATGTAACAGTGCTTTAGAAAATAAAAATCAAACCACTCGTGCTACCATAGGTGTAAGTGACCCAATTAAACCCGACGCGCGTTTCGGTGCGTCTGCTGCACCTTCGTCAGGGGTTGGAAATACCTCTGTCAGTGGAGGGACTTTTAAATCCTAAGTAGCCAATCGTCTAGATAATCCAATCACCCAATAAATGACAGCCGGTGTATGCACAGAGCCTACTGTGGGAGGAGCAAACGGCCGTCAGCTGATGCTTCTGCTGAACGATATGTCAGCGTGTGCGTCTACACCCACGTGGGTATCCAGGGGCGGAGCTACAAGCGGCAGAGAGAGGAGAAGACGGAGTTTACTCCTCCCTTGCTCCAATCCGGCTCAAGTATGTCAGAGAAGTGGGCGTACAGAGGGAGAGGGGAATAAAAATAACAATATGACATCTGTAGGGAATGGCAAGAAGTTATGCCGAGAGTTCAAAACCGGCCAACTATAAGAACAGATAAGGATGTATAAATCCCGGACCAAATGTTTAGTCCATATGGACTTAGGCAGGATGTCATATTTCTAGGACTAAGATGCTGCTTGCATATATATGAAAAAGGTATATTATGAGGGTTCACCTGGATCTCTATGGGTACATCATATGGTGATTAACCATATGTTCTCTTTGAGGTAAAGGGCGAAATCCGCATACCTTATATATCTTATATATGTCATGTGTAATCATAAGCATCTAGAGTTATCTTTGAATCCCATGTAATGTGGCTAGAATAGGAGATAATTCCACATTGAATTCTAGAGGTAATATCGAAATTAATAAATAAAGGTGAATTATCTCTCTCTTGTGATTGAGATTCTATCTTTTTTCTTTTTCTAATACTTTAATCCGGGTTCAAGCCCTTTACTGGTGGATCTGGAACCACCATCCTGACCTTGGGTGTCCCAACACTCTCACATCCAGTGTGAGTGGCTGATACACCCTTATGTTCCTTTTTCTAATCTATTTTATAGGGTTTAGGACCCATTATTTCTAAGGTCATTTTTTTTCAGAGATCACTAATCCAATCATCTCCCAAACATTGCTGTGTTTCTCTCAAATAAAAAAGACTCCTCTGTTTGGTGTCATGATGCTGATCAGGTATTCTCTGAATCTAATTTAAATATTGAACAATCCAACTATACCTTGACTGCTGGTTTCAATACATTGTCTAACCTTTATAAACAACAGATAAGAACAAGTTGGGAAATTGCCTCGCTTGAAAATTACCTTAAAAAAGGACTTATACCTAGAGGCCTGAGGGTTCCCACAACCCCTTCTAATCATGTTGACGAGGATGATTTCATTAAAGAGTGGGAGGAAGCAGCTGGTCAATGCTCAACCCGCTTCATGGAAATCATATGTAAATATGAAAAGAAGAAACTTCTAGACATAGAGATCAAGGTCGATAAAGAAATTGACAAGATTGATCAATTTAAAACAGATCCCACTTTTGTCTCTAATGAAACTAAATTGCAGAATAATCTAGAAAAATACCAGATTATCATTAAGCAGAGGAAACATCAAAAATTCCTTAGAGACCATAGGGATTTTAAAACTGGCAATGTATATAAAAAATTCCAACGGAGGAGAAGAGTTGATAGTGACCAGGTATCCACCTCCGAGTATGAGACAAGTGGCTCGGATACTGATTCCCAATCGGTCCCTTCCACCTCAACTGATCAAAATAGAAGCATCCTTAAAAAGGGGGTTACTTTTTTAGAAAAGAACCAGGGCGAAGACCGCCCCTTTTTGAGACCAAGACCAAAGAGACAATCATACCGGAGAAGTCGATTTTAGAGAGAGACCAAATAGTGAATTTATCCAAGTATACCTTAACCCAGGCAGAAATTGACTTGTTAGAAAGGGGTTTATCATTTGTCCCAGTCCCCAGATTTGACAAGTTTACCTGGGTTAAAGATATACACCTATTTGCCCGTAAATTGTTACTTCATAAAACACACGCTTTAAACGATGAAAAGAAGGCAAAAGCCTTGGGTCTTGATCCTAAGGATTATCAGCTGACTTTACTCTTAGCAGGACTGTTGGAAGAAAGTGATCCCGTTGCAAGAACATCATGTCCCCTTACAGACCTTTGCCGTAAAAGTGAATATTGCCCAAGAATGGGAGACTCTAAATATATAGAGACTTTTGTGGAAATGGTTTGCAAGGACATCGATGCAATATCCCCTTTGAAGTGTTTTCACAAGCCAAACTCTAATCTTTCTGGTGTTGAATTAAAAGCCCTAAAAAGTCTTCAAGCAAGGGAAGAAATAACTATAAAACCCTCCGACAAAGGGGGAAACATAGTAATTCTAGATACCTCACACTATGTCACCATTACTCAAAAAATCCTCTCTGATAACACTACTTATAAAATCCTAAAAACAGATCCAACCAATACTTTTTTGATTAAACTGAAACAAATTTTACAAAGGGGCCTTGACGATAAACTGATCTCTAAAAAAGAATATGACTTTATGCTTAACATGAATCCACGCATTTCTACATTCTATAGCCTACCCAAAATCCATAAAAGGTATCAAGACCTCACGGGTAGACCTATAGTGTCAGGAACTAATAACCTGACACAAAATGTTAGCATATATTTGGATCATATTCTACGGCCTCTTGTTGAAAAACTTCCCTCCTATCTAAGAGACACTAAACAGGCATTGGCACATTTTAATACCTTGACCATACCTATGGACTCCATGCTTTGTAGCCTAGATGTGGAGGCACTGTACAGCTCAATCCCTCACATCATAGGGCTTAAACATGCACAGTATTTTCTTAGACAGAGAGGCCCACATTTATATCTTCACAGTGAATTTGTCATTGAGTTGCTACACTTTGTATTAACTCACAATTTCTTCCTATTCAACGACATATTTTACCACCAGGTGCAGGGTACGGCGATGGGGACGTCTTGTGCGCCCTCATATGCCAACCTGCACCTGGGATGGTGGGAAGAACAAATAGTGTTTTCAGCTAATCCCAACCAATTTGTTCAATATATCCTCTCTTGGAAGAGGTATATTGACGATATTATGATTGTGTGGAGAGGTACCACAGAAGACTTTACCAGCTTTGTACAGTCACTTAATGATAATGACTTAAATTTAAGATTCACATCAGAAATGGGCACGCCGAATATTAATTTTCTGGACCTCACTTTGATTCCAAACACAAAGGGCATCATTAAAACTGACCTCTTCAGGAAAAATACGGCTACCAATAGCCTACTTAATTGGGGAAGTCACCACCCCATCCCTCTGAAGAAAGGCATACCAATTGGACAGTATTTACGCCTTAGACGTAATTGTTCCGATGTCCAAGATTTCAAAGTGAGAGCCAGTGAATTGCGTGCAATGTTTCGGGCTAAGGGCTACCCACACAAATGCCTCAAACGGGCTTACCATAGAGCCCTTATGATTGATCGGAAAGATCTAATTAAAGAGGTACCGTTATCCTCATGTAAAAACACTTTTAACTCCAAACATGTAAGAGTAATTGCCACTTTTGACGCAGGATGGGAGCAAGTTAAATCTATTTTGAATAGATACTGGCCCCTACTTAAACAAGATGAACATCTTAAAGAAGTCCTCCCCACAAATGTGGCCCTTATAGCACGTAGGGGAAAGAATATCAAAGACACCCTTGTACATAGCCACTTTAAACAGTCTAAGAAGACGGTTACTGGCTATCCAACAAACTGTTAGGGACATACAAATGCGGCAGATGTAAAGCTTGTGACTTCATCTGCAAAGACTCTAAGAGTTTCCCCAACAGTATACAGACTGATACCTTCTACCCGAATTCATTCTTTAATTGTAATTCCAAGGGTTTGATTTACTTGATAAAATGCCAATGCAACAAACTATATGTTGGCAAGACTTTCAGACAATTTAAAAGGCGGATTTTGGAACATATAAATTCCATAAAAACCAGCAGACACATTGAAACTTCAGTATCCAGACATGTTAAGAATTTTCATCAAGGTGACCATACCGTACTTCAATTTTTAGGTATGGAATTGGTCAAACTTGATAGAAGGAAGGGGAATTTGGATAAAATCCTTAGGAGGCGAGAGTGCTTCTGGATTTATCGCCTCAATACACTGTCTCCTATGGGATTGAATGAAGGTTTTTCCTACTCCCCCTTCATTAGTGATCTCTGAACTTAATAATACCATCTATACATTTATAGGATCTTTACTTTATAAATTTCTTGACAATTTAATCACACCATTTCTAATCATCATTATTATTTTTTGTTATCACCTTTATTTATTAATTTCGATATTACCTCTAGAATTCAATGTGGAATTATCTCCTATTCTAGCCACATTACATGGGATTCAAAGATAACTCTAGATGCTTATGATTACACACGACATATATAAGATATATAAGGTATGCGGATTTCGCCCTTTACCTCAAAGAGAACATATGGTTAATCACCATATGATGTACCCATAGAGATCCAGGTGAACCCTCATAATATACCTTTTTCATATATATGCAAGCAGCATCTTAGTCCTAGAAATATGACATCCTGCCTAAGTCCATATGGACTAAACATTTGGTCCGGGATTTATACATCCTTATCTGTTCTTATAGTTGGCCGGTTTTGAACTCTCGGCATAACTTCTTGCCATTCCCTACAGATGTCATATTGTTATTTTTATTCCCCTCTCCCTCTGTACGCCCACTTCTCTGACATACTTGAGCCGGATTGGAGCAAGGGAGGAGTAAACTCCGTCTTCTCCTCTCTCTGCCGCTTGTAGCTCCGCCCCTGGATACCCACGTGGGTGTAGACGCACACGCTGACATATCGTTCAGCAGAAGCATCAGCTGACGGCCGTTTGCTCCTCCCACAGTAGGCTCTGTGCATACACCGGCTGTCATTTATTGGGTGATTGGATTATCTAGACGATTGGCTACTTAGGATTTAAAAGTCCCTCCACTGACAGAGGTATTTCCAACCCCTGACGAAGGTGCAGCAGACGCACCGAAACGCGCGTCGGGTTTAATTGGGTCACTTACACCTATGGTAGCACGAGTGGTTTGATTTTTATTTTCTAAAGCACTGTTACATTTAATTTGAAGGGAATTCAGCTTCTCCGTCCTCCCATATAGGGATAGCATAGAACACCCTCGAAGGTGTTTCCATTAGGAGCAACAGGGATAATAGCTCTATTTTTGTTTGGGGCAGGCTGACTTGCCCTACTAGGAGTTACTACCTCCTTAAACTCTCTATTTAGGAGTTATTTGGTGAAGCTGTTTAGGCTAATCTCCTCTCTGGTTTCCCACCTAGGGACAGCATAGAACACCCTCGAAGGTGTTTCTAGGAGTTACAGGGATTTTTTGCTCTTTATACTTGCTCTATCTCTGGTACTGGCTGTTTTGCTGCTTTGGGGATTTTTTTTCTCCTACCATATAGCGACAAGGACAGCTGAGGCTCTACACAGGAGCCTTAAGGCTACATCCTTGGGCTCTCTATGCAAGAGTCAGGAGTCCGAGCTATTTTTCTGTAATCTCTGGGGATTTACTTACTAATAGTCCTCTTCAAAGCTGTTACTTACCTTGCTTATTTTTTGCCCAGTGGCATTCAGTCTATTGATATATTGCAATTAGCTCTACTTATTACATTCCATTTTAAGTGTACTCTCTTTTTTATTTACCAATAAAGTTAGTTTGATTTATATTGAGCCACTTTCTGGATCTATGTAATACCTCATATCATGCTGTATATCATTTGGTGCTTGTTTTAGGTTTAAATAGTACAGTGCTTTTTGGTGTGGTCACCATATTTATTATTGTCCTATCAATTGTATCTAAAACCAGTTTAGAATCTCTCTCTTGTGATTGAGATTCTATCTTTTTTCTTTTTCTAATGTATTATTAATAGTATGTATTTCTCTGGGAATTTTTCTTCAAATAAATGTAATATAGCTCTTTGTGGCATTTTTTTTAGAAGGGTTATTCCTTGATCTCTTAAAAACCCTGTATCTTATTCCATAATTCACATATCACGTATCAGGATACATTGCCAACATATTGTCAGGGTCTTACCTGAGTTGGGAGTCTGTAGCGCAGATATGACGCTCACCCTTGCAGATAGCCACAGGCCGAAGTGGTCAGGTAAGAATTCACCTGGCCTGTGGGTCTGTGCACGGGGGCTGTGCAGGATGCAGTACCAAATTCGCAGGACAGGCAAGGACAGAACCAGCAGGATAGTCGAGGGATAGCCGAGGTCAAAGGATGCCAGAGGTTAGAATAAACGTAGTCACAAGCCGAGGTCAAATATACGAAGCAGAATAAACAGGAACACTGGTACGACACAGGAACACAGATCAAAGACTTGACCATGAGTGCTGGGCGAGGCTGGGTTTAAATACCCTGCTAATGGAGATCAGAGTCAGGTGAGAAGCAGGCAAGTCCTGGTGCAACCCCCGGAGTAGTAGCCAAGCCAGAATGAACAAGGCCAGAATCGGAAGTCTCAGGTAAAGCCGCTGTGGCTCAGAGGTAGAGAGCAGGACTGGGATAGACAAGTACCCCGGTTCAAGTCCCCTGTTGGGAATTCCGGGAGCGACCACGTCTTGCCGTCTGTCTCACTGGTGAGTACCCTGACAGTACCTCCCCCTTCAAAAACGACCTCTGGGCGTAAGCAGGCTCCTCATCGAAGTAATCCGTCTCACCAGTGTCACTCTCAGAATCCGTCGAGTCCCCATAGTGAAAGTCCTCAGCATGGGATCCCTGATGAGTTCGGGATTTCCCAGTACCAGCTTCTGGTACAGCTGACGATCGGTCTAGGTTCCGGGTAGGGGTGACAAAAACTTCCACCACTTCGGGAGGGACAGTGCTCGCAGCTAGCAGTGCTTTTTCGAACACTTCCAAGTCTTTTATACAGACTGTAGTGCCATTAGAGGCAATGACACAATCCTTAGGTAAATCCTTTTCAAGTGGGCAGGAAGTAGTGGTGGTAATACAGGAAGCAACTTTGGTAGTAAAGGCAGACGACTCTGGAGCAGGAGGTCTAGGAGGGCGAACAGGACAAAGCGTGATGAAGTGTCCACCTTCTCCGCAGTAAAAACACAGACCATGGCTTCTCCTTCGGTCCCTCTCTCCCGGTGTGACTTTGCAGTGGACACGTCCAATTTGCATAGGTTCCTCAGGATCAAGTTGAACACAGGATACCTCTGGAGTTCTCCTGGGAACTGGATCATAAGAGGGTATCACTGGGGTGTGGTGACGTAGACTCCGCGATTTTTTAGTAGTTGGAGCTGGCTTGGGCTTAGTGATCCTGCACTGTGAGTCCAAAGCAATAATAAAGGACTCCCAGCTGACAAGGACAGGACTCTTCCTCTGCAACATTTGGTAAGACCAAGCTTTAATGCGTCCCGACAACAGGTTGATAGCCGCTCTGACCCTGATGAAATCCGTGGCGTAAGTTCGAGGCTTTAAAGAGAACAATACCTCGCAATCCATCCTGAATGACTGGAAGGACGTGTAGTTACCATCAAATCTGTTGGGCATGATGACAAAGGGTTCCGGAGCTGGATGTACTGCGCCTTTAAGAGAAAAAAGTTCCTGCTGCAACTCCGAAACAATCTGGGCCAGGCTGGACACTTGCTGGAGTGAGGGTGAGCACATTTCTGCGGACTCCATATTGGTCAAGTCTTTTGTCAGGGTCTTACCTGAGTTGGGAGTCTGTAGCGCAGATATGACGCTCACCCTTGCAGATAGCCACAGGCCGAAGTGGTCAGGTAAGAATTCACCTGGCCTGTGGGTCTGTGCACGGGGGCTGTGCAGGATGCAGTACCAAATTCGCAGGACAGGCAAGGACAGAACCAGCAGGATAGTCGAGGGATAGCCGAGGTCAAAGGATGCCAGAGGTTAGAATAAACGTAGTCACAAGCCGAGGTCAAATATACGAAGCAGAATAAACAGGAACACTGGTACGACACAGGAACACAGATCAAAGACTTGACCATGAGTGCTGGGCGAGGCTGGGTTTAAATACCCTGCTAATGGAGATCAGAGTCAGGTGAGAAGCAGGCAAGTCCTGGTGCAACCCCCGGAGTAGTAGCCAAGCCAGAATGAACAAGGCCAGAATCGGAAGTCTCAGGTAAAGCCGCTGTGGCTCAGAGGTAGAGAGCAGGACTGGGATAGACAAGTACCCCGGTTCAAGTCCCCTGTTGGGAATTCCGGGAGCGACCACGTCTTGCCGTCTGTCTCACTGGTGAGTACCCTGACACATATATGTATATAACTCCCTCTCTCTTTCTTACATAGAAAGGTCAGAGACTGATGGATATATTATTTTTAGTTGTGTAGGTATCCACTCAGTACAACCGGTTCATGATTATATACTGATTTTCTTGGAGATTAATACAATGTGTATATTTGTTTGTCTTTACTATTGCTTGTTGACATTTTCAATTGATATATTCAAATGTAGTTCTTTGGACCATTTTTTAATTGCTGGATTATTCGTTTGTTTTTCTTATTGTTGTAAGCTTTGCTGCATTTAGTCAGAGCTTTGTTAACTTCTTGCCCACTGAATATTAATTCTAGTGTTGTCAGGTTTTTATCCTGATTTGCAATTAAAGCTATATTTATACGAAGTCCACCTGGCCCAAATTCAACACTGGCACCATCCCCCTGCAAACGGTGGGTGGACTTAGAACACCTCATCTTTGGCCGCGACCACCCCTCCCTATATATGTGGCTCCAGAAACAGCATAGGCCACTGCCTACCTCGCCGGTCATTACCCACTTCTTAGATCTCTGTGAACACCACCGATAAATTTGACCTATCCACAGCCCTCACCCTGATTCTCCGCAACAAAATGTTCCCACCAGGCCTAACCCCACAACATTATGCACACTTCGAAGACAGGGACATCATCAGACAGGGCACTTATAACCCAACAGCAAACTGCTTCAATACGCTGACATCTCCAACTCCACCACTCAAACCACCTTTGACCACTTCCGATACCTCCAACTCCGCAGCTTCGCCGCATCTGACACTATACGTCTAGCAGCCACATCTGTCCTCACTGAGTTCGAACTGGAGAGCCTTCGTTCCCCATCCCAAAAAAGTCAGATCTCTTTACATGACACTGACCACACACCACTCTCAAATTACCTTGCCATACATAAAGTCCTGGGAAAAAGACCTAGGATCTGCAGATGACCCCACAGACTGGGCTGACATCTGGATGGCCACCAAATCGATATCCATTTGCATTAACTACAAGGAACAAGCTTACAAAATGCTTTTCAGGTGGTATTTACCTCCCTTCGACTTGCAGCAATGAAACGCTTCCCCTCCAACCTCTGCTGGAAAATGTGCGGTGAAACGGGGACATTCAACCACTGCTGGTGGACTTGTCCTAAACTCATACCCCTCTGGAAGAACATCTGAGACCTCTTAACAAGACTGTTTACCAGACCAGTCCCCCTGGACCCCTGGGCCTTGCTACTTTCGAAACACATTGCCCCTTTCACCTTCAAAGAAAACAAACTCATCACCCGAATCACCCTAGCTACACGCAGAGCAATAGCAGAAGCTTGGTCCACCCCCCATATACCCACCCATGCCCAAATCCATCACAAAATAACTGACAGCATTGATATGGATAAACTAACCGCCCAGACACACAACACAGAACTCATTCCATAAAATCTGGGATCCATGGTTGGATGAAAACACTGCCCTCCCATGGTGAGACCACAATACCCTCACGCGTCTGCACCACCAACCATCACAAATAATACCAGGTTCACAAATGCCAACCACCCCCCCAACCCCCTCTAACCCTCACCTCCCCACTGAGGCCAGGGGTTCCCCGACTGGGAGGCATCTCCTCCCCCCCTTTTTTTCCCCTCTCTCTCCCCCACTCATCCAACCCTCCCCTCTGCCTCTATTCATTTCCCATCTCTTCTGATACCCCCCCTACCAACATACCCCTACACATCCATACCCTCTGATTCAGGTGAACCCTCGTCGGGGTATCTCCCTAAAGTCAGCCTACAATTGCACCTCAGGCACACTTATTCTACAAATAATACCTGCAACTGGCATTACCATTCTGAGCCGAACTGGTGCCCGACTCTGTCTAAGGCCCAACACCCTGGTCAGGCCCCCCAACCCTAAAGGAGCCACGGCAGGCGGACCTAGCTCTCTCACCACCTGTAAGACTCCCACCGAACACCAGACCACATAAAAACGGTGTGGCAAACCTAGCCACTTCTGGACTCTAATATGGGAAGGTTGTCTGTAGGCTGTACTGTGTGCTATGTATATTTTGCTGAATGTGTATTGTGCTATAGAGATTCGCATGCTGGCAGCCGTAAGCTACCAGCATACAAGTACTTCGTTCGCCAAACGAACACGGGCCCCCCTGATAGATCACACACTTAGGGTCGTGTGGCGCTTGTTAACCGATTGCAACAATGTTGCAATCGGTAATTAGAGACTCTCCTGGGTGGCCGTCGTTCGACTACCGACCATGCGGCGGTCAGCCATCTTGGATCGTCTATTCTGCAGCGGTGTTTGGTCATCGAGCGCCTGGAACTAAAAACGGCTACTCGATGATGCGAACACCGCTGCACTTCCAGGCCGTTCGGGAGCCCGGTTTTCGGTAGATTCGTTCCCCTAAATACAATCGACAGATTGAGGGGAACTTTCATACAGAACAGTATTTGTTGCGGCGTTCGGTCATTTCAGCTGGGATCTGAGCAGTATTCGCACAAAAGGTGCGCTCAGACCCCAGCTATCTACCGAACATTCGGTTACCTCAATGTACCGAATATTGTCTAAAATATGTATTTTAAAGTAAATTGTCGGTTTTGCTGCATGAGGGGATAATCCACTTAATCGTCCATTTTAGTGGGAGTATCCATCTCGTGCAGCAATGCCTGTTGGGTGAATTACAATGCCTGATGGGATAAATCCCCTGAATTATCTGTAAAGAAACCCCTTGCATGGGGAACTGCTTAAATATGCCAGCTTGTGAATAAAGCGAGTTAGTTGACTCCCAAACTGTGTTTCGTCTGGTTATTGGGAGGATTTGGGGACTTGCATTACTTTTCAGCGCTGACTGTGGATTTACCGGTGAAACCAGCGGAGATTGTGAATTCTAATACTACTCTCCGCTACAAACGGTATCGGCACGATGAAAACACCTGTATCTATTGTGCCACGTCAACAAATGTTTAGACTGATGTTATGACTCTGTGTTTTTACTTCACTAATTTTCCTTTAGTGAAGACAGTCTTATCAAAAACAATAAATAAAGAATCTTAAAAAAAAAAAAAAAAAAGCTATATTTATAAAACTATTTAATACGGAAATAGGTAAAAATTTCTTTATCATTTAAAGCAAATTCTTGCTTTAAGTTATAGAAGGGTTTAATTGTATTTACCACTAATATATCTTTGATCTTAATGATGTCTGCTTCTCTCCATCTTTTTAAATGGATATCTGCCACTTTCTCCATTAGGATCTCTACAACAGTTTTATCCTTTAAACCAAGACTAGATTTGTAAGTATGCCATATTTTGATTATATTTTTAAAGCTAAATTTGAAGATATATTTTTTTTTTTATCAAAGAAATGTGAGATCCACAGTACCACAATATCCCAATTAGATTTTTTTATTTTTTTCACACGCATACGTTTCTTGGCAATTTTCTTTTATATATATATTTTTATATATATATATATATATATATATATATATATATATATATATATATATATATATATATATATATATATATATGTTAAAAGGCCTGAACTTGTGGAGGCCTGAATTTGTGGGAGGAGTAAGTCCCCTACTTAAACTCCCAGCCCCTACTCACCTCTGCCTTTCAGCTGATTGTTTTGTCCCCATAGCAACCAGCACTTCCTGTCCAGCTTCCCTCCAGAATTTTTTCCTGTTTCCAGCAGTCAGACGTCCTGACCAGTCCTCTGTCCGTTTGAGGCCTTCCACTCGGTTCCCGGTCAAGGTACCCGGTTTCCGGTCACGAGACCGGCACGTTCACGTAAGTTAGGCGTAGGAAATAGCGCCCCGCTATTTCCCGCCGTTCGGGCCTAAAAACGTAGGGGTAGGCTCCCTCTATCATATTCGTACAAATACACGCTTTTTTAACCGATTTCAGTGTTCACGCCAAAACAGACGAACGCTCGGCACTTTATCACTGCTTTTACATATTCGTACGGAAACTACCTAATCTATTATTATTTATATACACAGTAATATTATTACGGGCATTCTCTTATTTCCGTTTGGTCACCCAGGACCAATCTATTTCGTACGATTAAAACACAAACACCTTGCTCTAAATCCATATTCGGCTAGTTCTTATTCAAATAGGCTACAGTATGCACTAAGTTCTATTTCATGAATTCTACTTTTCTTTACGTATATTCCCTGTTCGGTCATATTGCTACTGATACCTTTTTTTGTCAGTTTGGGGATATAATTAGCTTGTTTAAAAATCTGCCTTGTGATTTTCTTTCTATGTTAACCAGTTAATTTGTTTTACTACTTTTTAAAATATCCACGTCTATCATAAACGTATGGTTTCTATACACTGTGGCAGGATGGCCAGGCTCTTCACAAACTTCAAATGCAACAGTCAGGATAAAATAGTACTGCAGTTTATTGTCACTTTCCACAATACATACAAGGTTGTGCTCTCCCACAAAATAAAACAAAAAGAAAATAAATCCTACTCCAACTTGGAGACTTGCTAAACAGTATTACTAACTATCCAACTGGCCAGCTAATCTAGTTCCCAGTTTTAAACAAAATGAAATACAGCACTTTAAGCAGGTTTCACACAGTACCTTTGTCTCAGGCTTAACTGCCTCCTCTCTCCCAGCTGTTAGACTCTCTGATGTCTTCAGAGGCTAACCTTTTAAAACCCTAGTGCTGGTTAATTACATTCACCTGGTATATAACATTCAAGGGGTGACTCCCACCAATTAACCCCATCATGCTGGGAATAGAGAGCACTCCAATCTATTACTAACATAAAAAGCCTCTCTGACCTTGCCACAACACATATTTACCTATTAAACACTTCATTTTGTCACATATACTAATAAATACTGTTTATAAACACAATATCCGGCACATAAACGTCTGTACTATTCATTTTCCATATAATCACGCTGTCACATATTTTTGGCTTTACAGACTGCAT